>NW_027667530.1:0-224000 GCF_963924665.1 Micromys minutus
TTTCTGATTTTTGCCCCAAAATAAAAAGAATTTCTCTATTTTTGCCCCAAAATAAAGGGAATTTCTGCCTTTTTGCCCCAAAATTAGGGGAGTTTCTGCAATTTTGCTCCAAAATACGAGAAATTTCTGCCTTTTTACCCGAAATTAAGTGGATTTTCTGCCTTTTTGCCCCCAAATAAGAAAAAATTTCTGCAATTTTATCCCAAAATAAGGGAAATTTCTGCCTTTTTGCCCCAAAATAAGGGGAATTTCTGCCGTTTTGCCCCGAAATATGTGAAATTTCTGCAATTTTACCCCAAAATAAGGTGAATTTCTGCCTTTTTGCCCCAAAATAATGGAATTTCTGCCTTTTTGCCCCAAAATAAGAAAAATTTTTGCTTTTTTTTTCTCTGAAATAAGTGAAATTTCTGCAATTTTGCCCTAAAATAAAGGAAATTTCTGCAATTTTTTCCCATAATAAGGGAAATTTCTGCAATTTTGCCCCAAAATAAGGGGAATTTCTGTTTTTGCCCCCAAATAAGGGAAATTTCTGCAATTTTGCCCTAAAATAAGAGAAATTTGTGCCTCTTTGCCCCAAAATAAGAAGAAGTTTTGCCTTTTGCCCCAAAATATGGGGAATTTCAGCATTTTACCTCAAAATAAGAATTTCAGCCTTTTTGCCCCAAAATAAGGAAAATTTCTGCAATTTTGCCCCAAAATAAGGGGAATTTCTTCCTTTTTGCCCCAAAATAAAGGATATTTCAGCCTTTTTACCTGAAAATAAGTGAAATTTCTGCAATTTTGCCCCAAATAAGGGAAATTTCTGCAATTTTGCCTCAAAATAAGGTAAATTCCTGCAATTTTGCCCCAAAATAAGTGGAATTTCTGAGTTTTGTCCCAAAATAAGGAGAATTTCTGTCTTTTTGCCCCAACATATAGGGAATTTCTGCCTTTTTGCCCAACAATTAGGGGAATTTCTTCATTTTTGCTTCACAATAAGGGGAATTTCTGCCTTTTTGCCTCTAAAGAAGTGGAATTTCTGTATTTTCCTTCCAAAAAAAAGGGAATTTCTGTGTTTTTTGCCCCAAAATAAGGAAAATTTCTGACTTATTACCCTGAAATAAGTGAAATGTTTGCAATTTTGCCCCAAAATAAGGGAAATTTCTGCCTTTTTGCCCCCAAATAAGGGGAATTTCAGCCTTTTTACCTCAAAATAAGGGGAATTTCTGCATTTTTGCCACAAAATATTAGGAATTTCTGCCTTTTTGCCCCAAAATAAGAAAACTTTCTGCCATTTTTACCTGAAATAAGTGAAATTTCTGCAATTGTGCCCCAAAATAAGTAAAATTTCTGCAATTTTGCCCCAAAATAAGGGAAATTTCTGGAATTTTGCCCCAAAATAAGTGGAATTTCTGAGTTTTGCCCCAAAATAAGGAGAATTTCTGTCTTTTTGCCCCAACATATAGGGAATTTCTGCCTTTTTGTCCCACAATTAGGGGATTTTCTTCAATTCTGCTCCAAAATAGGGGGAATTTCTGCTTTTTTGCCCGAAAATAAGGGGAATGTATACCTTTTGCCACAAAAAAGAGAAATTTCTTCATTTTTGCCCCAAAATAAGAGGAATTCCTGCCTTCTTCCCTCAAAATAAGTGAAATTTCTGCCTTTTTACCTAAAAATGAACGGAATTTCTTTCTTTTTGCCCCAAAATAAAAGGAATTTTTGAATTTTGCCCTGAAATAAGTGAAATTTCTGCAATTTTTCCCCAAAATAAGGGAAATTTCTGCCTTTTTGCCACAAAATGAAGGAAATTTCTGTATTTTTGCCCCAAAATAAGGGGAATTTCAGCATTTTACCTCATAATAAGGCAAATCACTGCCTTTTTGCCCCAAAATATGGGGATTTTCTTCATTTTTGCCCCAAAATAAAGAAAATTTCTGCAATTTTGTACCAAAATAAAAGAAATTTCTGCATTTTTGCCCCAAAATAAGAGAAATTTCTGCACTTTTTCCCTGAAATAAGTGAAATTTCTGCAATTTTGCCCCAAAATAAGGGAAATTTCTGCAATTTTGCCCCAAAATAAAGAAAATTTCTGCAATTTTGTACCAAAATAAAAGAAATTTCTGCCTTTTTGCCCCAAAATAAGAGAAATTTCTGCACTTTTGCCCCAAAATAATAGGAATTTCTGCCTTTTTGCCGAAAATAAGGGGAATTTCAGCATTTTACCTTCAAATAAGGGGAATTTCTGCCTTTTTGCCACAAAATAAGGGGAATTTCTGCCCTATTGCCCTTAAATAAGGAAAATTTCTGCTTTTCTGCCCCAATTAACGGGAATTTCTGCCTTTTTGCCACAAAGTAAAGGGAATGTCTGCCTTTTTGCCCCAAAATAACGGGAATTTCAGCCTTTTTACCTCAAAATAAGGGGAATTTCTGCCTTTTTCCCCAAAATATGGGTAATTTTTGCCTTTTTGTTCCAAAATAAGGAAAATTTCTACAATTTTGTATCAAAAGAAAAGAAATTTCTGTTTTTGCCCGAAAATAAAAGGAATTTCTGACTTTTTGCCCTGAAATAAATGAAATTCCTGCAATTATGCCCGAAAATAAGGGAAATTTGTGCCTTTTTGCCCCCAAATGAGGGGAATTTCTGCCTTTTTGCCCCGAAATATGGGGAATTTCAGGATTTTACCTCAAAATAAGGGGAATTTCAGCCTTTTTGCACCAAAATATGGGGAATTTCTGCCTTTTTGCCACAAAATAAGAAAAATTTCTGCAAGTCTGTAACAATATAAAAGAAATTTCTAAAATTTTGCCCCAAAATAAAGGAAATTTCTGATTTTTGCCCCAAAATAAAAAGAATTTCTCTATTTTTGCCCCAAAATAAAGGGAAATTCTGCCTTTTAGCCCCAAAATTAGGGGAGTTTCTGCAATTTTGCTCCAAAATACGAGAAATTTCTGCCTTTTTACCCGAATTTAAGTGGATTTTCTGCATTTTTGCCCCCAAATAAGGGAAATTTCTGCAATTTTATCCCAAAATAAGGGAAATTTCTGCCTTTTTGCCCCAAAATAAGGGGAATTTCTGCCGTTTTGCCTTGAAATATGTAAAATTTCTACAATTTTACCCCAAAATAATGGGAATTTCTGCATTTTTGCCCCAAAATAAGAAAAATTTTTGCTTTTTTTCTCTGAAATAAGTGAAATTTCTGCAATTTTGCCCTAAAATAAAGGAAATTTCTGCAATTTTTCCCCATAATAAGGGAAATTTCTGCATATTTGCCCCAAAATAAGGGGAATTTCTGTTTTTGTCCCCAAATAAGGGAAATTTCTACAATTTTGCCCTAAAATAAGGGGATTTTCTGCATTTTTTGCCAAAACTAAGGGGAATTTCTGACATTTTGCCGCAAAATAAGTGAAATTTCTGCAGTTTTACCCCAAAATAAGGAAAATTTCTGCCTTTTTGCCCAAAAATTAGGGGAATTTCTGCAATTTTGCTCCAAAATACAAAGAATTTCTGCCTTTTTGCCCGAAAATAAAGGGAATGTATACCTTTTTGCCATAAAAAAGCAAATTTCTTCATTTTTGACCCAAAATAAGGGGATTTTCCAACTTTTTGACTCAAAATAAGTGCAATTTCTGCCTTTTCCCCAAAATAAACGAAATTTCTGCCTTTTTGCCCCAAAATAAGGGGAATTTCAGCCTTATTACCTCAAAATAAGGGGAATTTCTGCATTTTTGCCCCAAAATATGGGGAATTTCTGACTTTTTGCCCCAAAATAAGAAAAATTTCTGCAATTTTGTACCAAAATAAAAAAAATTTCTGCCTTTTTGCCCCCCCAAAAAAATTTCTGCCTTTTTTTTCTCAAATACCTGAAATTTCTGCAATTTTGCCCCAAAATAAGGGAAATTTCTGCAATTTTGCCCCAATGTAAAGGAAATTTCTGCAATTTTGCCCCAAAATAAGGGGAATTTCTGACTGTTTGCTCCCGAAAAAGGAGATTTTCTGTCTTTTTGCCCCAAAATAAGCAGAATTTCTGCCTTTTTGCCCAAAAATTAAGAGAATTTCTGCAATTTTGCTTCAAAATACAGGGAATTTCTGCCTTTTAGCCCCAAAATAAAGGGAATTTCTGCATTTTACCTCAAATTGAGAATAATTTCTGCCTTTTGCCTCAAAATAAGGGGAATTTTCTGCCTTTTTGTTTCAAAATAAGATAAATTTCTTCAATTTTGTACCATAATAAAAGAAATTTCTGCTCTTTGCCCCAAAATAAAAGCAATTTCTGACTTTTTGCCCTGAAATAAATGAAATTTCTGCAATTTTGCCCGAAAATAAGAGAAATTTGTGCCTCTTTGCCCCAAAATAAGAAGTTTTGCCTTTTGCCCCAAAATATGGGGAATTTCAGCATTTTACCTCAAAATAAGAATTTCAGCCTTTTGGCCCCAAAATAAGGAAAATTTCTGCAATTTTGCCCCAAAATAAGGGGAATTTCTTCCTTTTTGCCCCAAAATAAAGGATATTTCAGCCTTTTTACCTGAAAATAAGTGAAATTTCTGCAATTTTGCCCCAAATAAGGGAAATTTCTGCAATTTTGCCTCAAAATAAGGTAAATTCCTGCAATTTTGCCCCAAAATAAGTGGAATTTCTGAGTTTTGTCCCAAAATAAGGAGAATTTCTGTCTTTTTGCCCCAACATATAGGGAATTTCTGCCTTTTTGCCCAACAATTAGGGGAATTTCTTCATTTTTGCTTCAAAATAAGGGGAATTTCTGCCTTTTTGCCTCTAAAGAAGTGGAATTTCTGTATTTTCCTTCCAAAACAAAGGGAATTTCTGTGTTTTTTGCCCCAAAATAAGGAAAATTTCTGACTTATTACCCTGAAATAAGTGAAATGTTTGCAATTTTGCCCCAAAATAAGGGAAATTTCTGCCTTTTTGCCCCCAAATAATGGGAATTTCTGCCTTTTTACCTCAAAATAAGGGGAATTTCTGCATTTTTGCCACAAAATATTAGGAATTTCTGCCTTTTTGCCCCAAAATAAGAAAAATTTCTGCCTTTTTTTTATCTGAAATAAGTGAAATTTCTGCAATTTTGCCCCAAAATAAGTGAAATTTCTGCAAATTTGCTCCAAAATAAGGGAAATTTCTGGAATTTTGCCCCAAAATAAGTGGAATTTCTGAGTTTTGCCCCAAAATAAGGAGAATTTCTGTCTTTTTGCCCCAACATATAGGGAATTTCTGCCTTTTTGCCCCACAATTAGGGGATTTTCTGCAATTGTGCTCCAAAAAACGGGATATTTCTGCTTTTTTGCCCGAAAATAAGGGGAATATATACCTTTTGCCACAAAAAAGGGAAATTTCTTCATTTTTGCCCCAAAATAAGAGGAATTTCTGCCTTCTTACCTCAAAATAAGTGAAATTTCTGCCTTTTTACCCAAAAATAAATGGAATTTCTGACTTTTAGCTCCAAAATAAAAGGAATTTTTGAATTTTGCCCTGAAATAAGTGAAATTTCTGCAATTTTGCCCTAAAATAAGGGAAAATTCTGCCTTATTGCCCCCAAATAATGGGAATTTCTGCCTTTTTACCTCAAAATAAGGGGAATTTCTGCATTTTTGCCACAAAATATTAGGAATTTCTGCCTTTTTGCCCCAAAATAAGAAAAATTTCTGCCTTTTTTTTATCTGAAATAAGTGAAATTTCTGCAATTTTGCCCCAAAATAAGTGAAATTTCTGCAAATTTGCCCCAAAATAAGGGAAATTTCTGGAATTTTGCCCCAAAATAAGTGGAATTTCTGAGTTTTGCCCCAAAATAAGGAGAATTTCTGTCTTTTTGCCCCAACATATAGGGAATTTCTGCCTTTTTGCCCCACAATTAGGGGATTTTCTGCAATTGTGCTCCAAAAAAACGGGATATTTCTGCTTTTTTGCCCGAAAATAAGGAGAATATATACCATTTGCCACAAAAAAAGAGAAATTTCTTCATTTTTGCACCAAAATAAGAAAAATTTCTGCCTTCTTACCTCACAATAAGTAAAATTTCTGCCTTTTTACCCAAAAATAAACAAAATTTCTGTCTTTTTGCCCAAAAATAAAAGGAATTTTTGAATTTTGCCCTGAAATAAGTGAAATTTCTGCAATTTTGCCCCAAAATAAGGGAAATTTCTGCCTTTTTGCCACAAAATAAAGGGAATTTCTGTATTTTTGCCCCAAATTAAGGGGAATTTCAGCATTTTACCTCATAAAAGGCAAATCTCTGCCTTTTTGCCTCAAAATATGGGGAATTTCTTCATTTTTCCCCAAAATAAAAAAAATTTCTGCAATTTTGTACCAAAATAAATGAAATTTCTGCCTTTTTGCCCCAAAATAAGAGAAATTTCTGCACTTTTTCCCTGAAATAAGTGAAATTTCTGCAATTTTGCCCCAAAATAAGGGAAATTTCTGCAATTTTGCCCCAAAATAAAGAAAATTTCTGCAATTTTGTACCAAAATAAAAGAAATTTCTGCCTTTTTGCCCCAAAATAAGAGAAATTTCTGCATTTTTTCCCTGAAATAAGTGAAATTTCTGCAATTTTGCCCCAAAATAAGAGAAATTTCTGCAATTTTGCCCCAAAATAAAGAAAATTTCTGCAGTTTTACCCCAAAATAAGGGGAATTTCTGACTTTTTGCCCTGAAATAAGGAGAATTTCTGTCTTTTTGTTCCAAAATAATGTGAATTTCTGCATTTTCCTTCAAAATTAGGGAAATATGTGCAATTTTGCTTCAAAATACGGGGAAATCTGCCTTATTGCACAAAAATAAAGGGAATTTCTCCATTTTTGCACCAATATAAGGGGAATTTCTGAAATTTAGCTTTAAAATACGGGGAATTTCTGCGTTATTGTCCGAAATAAAGTGGAATTTCTGCCTTTTTGCCCTGAAATATTTGAAATTTCTGCAATTTTACCCCAAAATAAGGGGAATTTCTGTTTTTGGCCCCAAAATTAAGGGAATTTCTGCTTTTTGCCCCAAAATAAGGCAAATATCTGACTTTTTGCCCAGAAATAATTGAAATTTCTGCAATTTTGCCCCAAAATAATAGGAATTTCTGCCTTTTTGCCGAAAATAAGGGGAATTTCAGCATTTTACTTTAAATAAGGGGAATTTCTGCCTTTTTGCCACAAAATAAGGGGAATTTCTGCCCTATTGCCCTTAAATAAGGAAAATTTCTGCTTTTCTGCCCCAATTAACGGGAATTTCTGCCCTTTTGCCACAAAGTAAAGGGAATTTCTGCCTTTTTGCCCCAAAATAACGGGAATTTCAGCCTTTTTACCTCAAAATATGGGTAATTTTTGCCTTTTTGTTCCAAAATAAGGAAAATTTCTACAATTTTGTATCAAAATTAAAGAAATTTCTGTTTTTGCCCGAAAATAAAAGGAATTTCTGACTTTTTGCCCTGAAATAAATGAAATTCCTGCAATTATGCCCGAAAATAAGGGAAATTTGTGCCTTTTTGCCCCCAAATGAGGGGAATTTCTGCCTTTTTGCCCCAAAATATGGGGAATTTCAGGATTTTACCTCAAAATAAGGGGAATTTCAGCCTTTTTGCACCAAAATATGGGGAATTTCTGCCTTTTTGCCACAAAATAAGAAAAATTTCTGCAAGTCTGTAACAATATAAAATAAATTTCTAAAATTTTGCCCTAAAATAAAGGAAATTTCTGATTTTTGCCCCAAAATAAAAAGAATTTCTCTATTTTTGCCCCAAAATAAAGGGAAATTCTGCCTTTTAGCCCCAAAATTAGGGGAGTTTCTGCAATTTTGCTCCAAAATACGAGAAATTTCTGCCTTTTTACCCGAAATTAAGTGGATTTTCTGCCTTTTTGCCTCCAAATAAGGAAAATTTCTGCAATTTTATCCCAAAATAAGGGAAATTTCTGCCTTTTTGCCCCAAAATAAGGGGAATTTCTGCGGTTTTGCCCTGAAATATGTGAAATTTCTGCAATTTTACCCCAAAATAAGGGAAATTTCTGCCTTTTTGCCCCAAAATAAGGGGAATTTCTGCCGTTTTGCCTTGAAATATGTAAAATTTCTACAATTTTACCCCAAAATAATGGGAATTTCTGCATTTTTGCCCCAAAATAAGAAAAATTTTTGCTTTTTTTCTCTGAAATAAGTGAAATTTCTGCAATTTTGCCCTAAAATAAAGGAAATTTCTGCAATTTTTCCCCATAATAAGGGAAATTTCTGCATATTTGCCCCAAAATAAGGGGAATTTCTGTTTTTGTCCCCAAATAAGGGAAATTTCTACAATTTTGCCCTAAAATAAGGGGATTTTCTGCATTTTTTGCCAAAACTAAGGGGAATTTCTGACATTTTGCCGCAAAATAAGTGAAATTTCTGCAGTTTTACCCCAAAATAAGGAAAATTTCTGCCTTTTTGCCCAAAAATTAGGGGAATTTCTGCAATTTTGCTCCAAAATACAAAGAATTTCTGCCTTTTTGCCCGAAAATAAAGGGAATGTATACCTTTTTGCCATAAAAAAGCAAATTTCTTCATTTTTGACCCAAAATAAGGGGATTTTCCAACTTTTTGACTCAAAATAAGTGCAATTTCTGCCTTTTCCCCAAAATAAACGAAATTTCTGCCTTTTTGCCCCAAAATAAGGGGAATTTCAGCCTTATTACCTCAAAATAAGGGGAATTTCTGCATTTTTGCCCCAAAATATGGGGAATTTCTGACTTTTTGCCCCAAAATAAGAAAAATTTCTGCAATTTTGTACCAAAATAAAAAAAATTTCTGCCTTTTTGCCCCCCCAAAAAAATTTCTGCCTTTTTTTTCTCAAATACCTGAAATTTCTGCAATTTTGCCCCAAAATAAGGGAAATTTCTGCAATTTTGCCCCAATGTAAAGGAAATTTCTGCAATTTTGCCCCAAAATAAGGGGAATTTCTGACTGTTTGCTCCCGAAAAAGGAGATTTTCTGTCTTTTTGCCCCAAAATAAGCAGAATTTCTGCCTTTTTGCCCAAAAATTAAGAGAATTTCTGCAATTTTGCTTCAAAATACAGGGAATTTATGCCTTTTAGCCCCAAAATAAAGGGAATTTCTGCATTTTACCTCAAATTGAGAATAATTTCTGCCTTTTGCCTCAAAATAAGGGGAATTTTCTGCCTTTTTGTTTCAAAATAAGATAAATTTCTTCAATTTTGTACCATAATAAAAGAAATTTCTGCTCTTTGCCCCAAAATAAAAGCAATTTCTGATTTTTGCCCTGAAATAAATGAAATTTCTGCAATTTTGCCCGAAAATAAGAGAAATTTGTGCCTCTTTGCCCCAAAATAAGAAGTTTTGCCTTTTGCCCCAAAATATGGGGAATTTCAGCATTTTACCTCAAAATAAGAATTTCAGCCTTTTTGCCCCAAAATAAGGAAAATTTCTGCAATTTTGCCCCAAAATAAGGGGAATTTCTTCCTTTTTGCCCCAAAATAAAGGATATTTCAGCCTTTTTACCTGAAAATAAGTGAAATTTCTGCAATTTTGCCCCAAATAAGGGAAATTTCTGCAATTTTGCCTCAAAATAAGGTAAATTCCTGCAATTTTGCCCCAAAATAAGTGGAATTTCTGAGTTTTGTCCAAAAATAAGGAGAATTTCTGTCTTTTTGCCTAAACATATAGGGAATTTCTGCCTTTTTGCCCAACAATTAGGGGAATTTCTTCATTTTTGCTTCAAAATAAGGGGAATTTCTGCCTTTTTGCCTCTAAAGAAGTGGAATTTCTGTATTTTCCTTCCAAAACAAAGGGAATTTCTGTGTTTTTTGCCCCAAAATAAGGAAAATTTCTGACTTATTACCCTGAAATAAGTGAAATGTTTGCAATTTTGCCCCAAAATAAGGGAAATTTCTGCCTTTTTGCCCCCAAATAAGGGGAATTTCAGCCTTTTTACCTCAAAATAAGGGGAATTTCTGCATTTTTGCCACAAAATATTAGGAATTTCTGCCTTTTTGCCCCAAAATAAGAAAAATTTCTGCCGTTTTTACCTGAAATAAGTGAAATTTCTGCAATTGTGCCCCAAAATAAGTAAAATTTCTGCAATTTTGCCCCAAAATAAGGGAAATTTCTGGAATTTTGCCCCAAAATAAGTGGAATTTCTGAGTTTTGCCCCAAAATAAGGAGAATTTCTGTCTTTTTGCCCCAACATATAGGGAATTTCTGCCTTTTTGCCCCACAATTAGGGGATTTTCTGCAATTGTGCTCCAAAAAACGGGATATTTCTGCTTTTTTGCCCGAAAATAAGGGGAATATATACCTTTTGCCACAAAAAATGGAAATTTCTTCATTTTTGCCCCAAAATAAGAGGAATTTCTGCCTTCTTACCTCAAAATAAGTGAAATTTCTGCCTTTTTACCCAAAAATAAACGGAATTTCTGACTTTTAGCCCCAAAATAAAAGGAATTTTTGAATTTTGCCCTGAAATAAGTGAAATTTCTGCAATTTTGCCCTAAAATAAGGGAAATTTCTGCCTTATTGCCCCCAAATAATGGGAATTTCTGCCTTTTTACCTCAAAATAAGGGGAATTTCTGCATTTTTGCCACAAAATATTAGGAATTTCTGCCTTTTTGCCCCAAAATAAGAAAAATTTCTGCCTTTTTTTTATCTGAAATAAGTGAAATTTCTGCAATTTTGCCCCAAAATAAGTGAAATTTCTGCAAATTTGCCCCAAAATAAGGGAAATTTCTGGAATTTTGCCCCAAAATAAGTGGAATTTCTGAGTTTTGCCCCAAAATAAGGAGAATTTCTGTCTTTTTGCCCCAACATATAGGGAATTTCTGCCTTTTTGCCCCACAATTAGGGGATTTTCTGCAATTGTGCTCCAAAAAACGGGATATTTCTGCTTTTTTGCCCGAAAATAAGGGGAATATATACCTTTTGCCACAAAAAAGGGAAATTTCTTCATTTTTGCCCCAAAATAAGAGGAATTTCTGCCTTCTTACCTCAAAATAAGTGAAATTTCTGCCTTTTTACCCAAAAATAAATGGAATTTCTGACTTTTAGCTCCAAAATAAAAGGAATTTTTGAATTTTGCCCTGAAATAAGTGAAATTTCTGCAATTTTGCCCTAAAATAAGGGAAAATTCTGCCTTATTGCCCCCAAATAATGGGAATTTCTGCCTTTTTACCTCAAAATAAGGGGAATTTCTGCATTTTTGCCACAAAATATTAGGAATTTCTGCCTTTTTGCCCCAAAATAAGAAAAATTTCTGCCTTTTTTTTATCTGAAATAAGTGAAATTTCTGCAATTTTGCCCCAAAATAAGTGAAATTTCTGCAAATTTGCCCCAAAATAAGGGAAATTTCTGGAATTTTGCCCCAAAATAAGTGGAATTTCTGAGTTTTGCCCCAAAATAAGGAGAATTTCTGTCTTTTTGCCCCAACATATAGGGAATTTCTGCCTTTTTGCCCCACAATTAGGGGATTTTCTGCAATTGTGCTCCAAAAAAACGGGATATTTCTGCTTTTTTGCCCGAAAATAAGGAGAATATATACCATTTGCCACAAAAAAAGAGAAATTTCTTCATTTTTGCACCAAAATAAGAAAAATTTCTGCCTTCTTACCTCACAATAAGTAAAATTTCTGCCTTTTTACCCAAAAATAAACAAAATTTCTGTCTTTTTGCCCAAAAATAAAAGGAATTTTTGAATTTTGCCCTGAAATAAGTGAAATTTCTGCAATTTTGCCCCAAAATAAGGGAAATTTCTGCCTTTTTGCCACAAAATAAAGGGAATTTCTGTATTTTTGCCCCAAATTAAGGGGAATTTCAGCATTTTACCTCATAAAAGGCAAATCTCTGCCTTTTTGCCTCAAAATATGGGGAATTTCTTCATTTTTCCCCAAAATAAAAAAAATTTCTGCAATTTTGTACCAAAATAAATGAAATTTCTGCCTTTTTGCCCCAAAATAAGAGAAATTTCTGCACTTTTTCCCTGAAATAAGTGAAATTTCTGCAATTTTGCCCCAAAATAAGGGAAATTTCTGCAATTTTGCCCCAAAATAAAGAAAATTTCTGCAATTTTGTACCAAAATAAAAGAAATTTCTGCCTTTTTGCCCCAAAATAAGAGAAATTTCTGCATTTTTTCCCTGAAATAAGTGAAATTTCTGCAATTTTGCCCCAAAATAAGAGAAATTTCTGCAATTTTGCCCCAAAATAAAGAAAATTTCTGCAGTTTTACCCCAAAATAAGGGGAATTTCTGACTTTTTGCCCTGAAATAAGGAGAATTTCTGTCTTTTTGTTCCAAAATAATGTGAATTTCTGCATTTTCCTTCAAAATTAGGGAAATATGTGCAATTTTGCTTCAAAATACGGGGAAATCTGCCTTATTGCACAAAAATAAAGGGAATTTCTCCATTTTTGCACCAATATAAGGGGAATTTCTGAAATTTAGCTTTAAAATACGGGGAATTTCTGCGTTATTGTCCGAAATAAAGTGGAATTTCTGCCTTTTTGCCCTGAAATATTTGAAATTTCTGCAATTTTACCCCAAAATAAGGGGAATTTCTGTTTTTGGCCCCAAAATTAAGGGAATTTCTGCTTTTTGCCCCAAAATAAGGCAAATATCTGACTTTTTGCCCAGAAATAATTGAAATTTCTGCAATTTTGCCCCAAAATAATAGGAATTTCTGCCTTTTTGCCGAAAATAAGGGGAATTTCAGCATTTTACCTTCAAATAAGGGGAATTTCTGCCTTTTTGCCACAAAATAAGGGGAATTTCTGCCCTATTGCCCTTAAATAAGGAAAATTTCTGCTTTTCTGCCCCAATTAACGGGAATTTCTGCCCTTTTGCCACAAAGTAAAGGGAATTTCTGCCTTTTTGCCCCAAAATAACGGGAATTTCAGCCTTTTTACCTCAAAATATGGGTAATTTTTGCCTTTTTGTTCCAAAATAAGGAAAATTTCTACAATTTTGTATCAAAATTAAAGAAATTTCTGTTTTTGCCCGAAAATAAAAGGAATTTCTGACTTTTTGCCCTGAAATAAATGAAATTCCTGCAATTATGCCCGAAAATAAGGGAAATTTGTGCCTTTTTGCCCCCAAATGAGGGGAATTTCTGCCTTTTTGCCCCAAAATATGGGGAATTTCAGGATTTTACCTCAAAATAAGGGGAATTTCAGCCTTTTTGCACCAAAATATGGGGAATTTCTGCCTTTTTGCCACAAAATAAGAAAAATTTCTGCAAGTCTGTAACAATATAAAATAAATTTCTAAAATTTTGCCCTAAAATAAAGGAAATTTCTGATTTTTGCCCCAAAATAAAAAGAATTTCTCTATTTTTGCCCCAAAATAAAGGGAAATTCTGCCTTTTAGCCCCAAAATTAGGGGAGTTTCTGCAATTTTGCTCCAAAATACGAGAAATTTCTGCCTTTTTACCCGAAATTAAGTGGATTTTCTGCCTTTTTGCCTCCAAATAAGGAAAATTTCTGCAATTTTATCCCAAAATAAGGGAAATTTCTGCCTTTTTGCCCCAAAATAAGGGGAATTTCTGCGGTTTTGCCCTGAAATATGTGAAATTTCTGCAATTTTACCCCAAAATAAGGGAAATTTCTGCCTTTTTGCCCCAAAATAAGGGGAATTTCTGCCGTTTTGCCTTGAAATATGTAAAATTTCTACAATTTTACCCCAAAATAATGGGAATTTCTGCATTTTTGCCCCAAAATAAGAAAAATTTTTGCTTTTTTTCTCTGAAATAAGTGAAATTTCTGCAATTTTGCCCTAAAATAAAGGAAATTTCTGCAATTTTTCCCCATAATAAGGGAAATTTCTGCATATTTGCCCCAAAATAAGGGGAATTTCTGTTTTTGTCCCCAAATAAGGGAAATTTCTACAATTTTGCCCTAAAATAAGGGGATTTTCTGCATTTTTTGCCAAAACTAAGGGGAATTTCTGACATTTTGCCGCAAAATAAGTGAAATTTCTGCAGTTTTACCCCAAAATAAGGAAAATTTCTGCCTTTTTGCCCAAAAATTAGGGGAATTTCTGCAATTTTGCTCCAAAATACAAAGAATTTCTGCCTTTTTGCCCGAAAATAAAGGGAATGTATACCTTTTTGCCATAAAAAAGCAAATTTCTTCATTTTTGACCCAAAATAAGGGGATTTTCCAACTTTTTGACTCAAAATAAGTGCAATTTCTGCCTTTTCCCCAAAATAAACGAAATTTCTGCCTTTTTGCCCCAAAATAAGGGGAATTTCAGCCTTATTACCTCAAAATAAGGGGAATTTCTGCATTTTTGCCCCAAAATATGGGGAATTTCTGACTTTTTGCCCCAAAATAAGAAAAATTTCTGCAATTTTGTACCAAAATAAAAAAAATTTCTGCCTTTTTGCCCCCCCAAAAAAATTTCTGCCTTTTTTTTCTCAAATACCTGAAATTTCTGCAATTTTGCCCCAAAATAAGGGAAATTTCTGCAATTTTGCCCCAATGTAAAGGAAATTTCTGCAATTTTGCCCCAAAATAAGGGGAATTTCTGACTGTTTGCTCCCGAAAAAGGAGATTTTCTGTCTTTTTGCCCCAAAATAAGCAGAATTTCTGCCTTTTTGCCCAAAAATTAAGAGAATTTCTGCAATTTTGCTTCAAAATACAGGGAATTTATGCCTTTTAGCCCCAAAATAAAGGGAATTTCTGCATTTTACCTCAAATTGAGAATAATTTCTGCCTTTTGCCTCAAAATAAGGGGAATTTTCTGCCTTTTTGTTTCAAAATAAGATAAATTTCTTCAATTTTGTACCATAATAAAAGAAATTTCTGCTCTTTGCCCCAAAATAAAAGCAATTTCTGATTTTTGCCCTGAAATAAATGAAATTTCTGCAATTTTGCCCGAAAATAAGAGAAATTTGTGCCTCTTTGCCCCAAAATAAGAAGTTTTGCCTTTTGCCCCAAAATATGGGGAATTTCAGCATTTTACCTCAAAATAAGAATTTCAGCCTTTTTGCCCCAAAATAAGGAAAATTTCTGCAATTTTGCCCCAAAATAAGGGGAATTTCTTCCTTTTTGCCCCAAAATAAAGGATATTTCAGCCTTTTTACCTGAAAATAAGTGAAATTTCTGCAATTTTGCCCCAAATAAGGGAAATTTCTGCAATTTTGCCTCAAAATAAGGTAAATTCCTGCAATTTTGCCCCAAAATAAGTGGAATTTCTGAGTTTTGTCCAAAAATAAGGAGAATTTCTGTCTTTTTGCCTAAACATATAGGGAATTTCTGCCTTTTTGCCCAACAATTAGGGGAATTTCTTCATTTTTGCTTCAAAATAAGGGGAATTTCTGCCTTTTTGCCTCTAAAGAAGTGGAATTTCTGTATTTTCCTTCCAAAACAAAGGGAATTTCTGTGTTTTTTGCCCCAAAATAAGGAAAATTTCTGACTTATTACCCTGAAATAAGTGAAATGTTTGCAATTTTGCCCCAAAATAAGGGAAATTTCTGCCTTTTTGCCCCCAAATAAGGGGAATTTCAGCCTTTTTACCTCAAAATAAGGGGAATTTCTGCATTTTTGCCACAAAATATTAGGAATTTCTGCCTTTTTGCCCCAAAATAAGAAAAATTTCTGCCGTTTTTACCTGAAATAAGTGAAATTTCTGCAATTGTGCCCCAAAATAAGTAAAATTTCTGCAATTTTGCCCCAAAATAAGGGAAATTTCTGGAATTTTGCCCCAAAATAAGTGGAATTTCTGAGTTTTGCCCCAAAATAAGGAGAATTTCTGTCTTTTTGCCCCAACATATAGGGAATTTCTGCCTTTTTGCCCCACAATTAGGGGATTTTCTGCAATTGTGCTCCAAAAAACGGGATATTTCTGCTTTTTTGCCCGAAAATAAGGGGAATATATACCTTTTGCCACAAAAAATGGAAATTTCTTCATTTTTGCCCCAAAATAAGAGGAATTTCTGCCTTCTTACCTCAAAATAAGTGAAATTTCTGCCTTTTTACTCAAAAATAAACGGAATTTCTGACTTTTAGCCCCAAAATAAAAGGAATTTTTGAATTTTGCCCTGAAATAAGTGAAATTTCTGCAATTTTGCCCTAAAATAAGGGAAATTTCTGCCTTATTGCCCCCAAATAATGGGAATTTCTGCCTTTTTACCTCAAAATAAGGGGAATTTCTGCATTTTTGCCACAAAATATTAGGAATTTCTGCCTTTTTGCCCCAAAATAAGAAAAATTTCTGCCTTTTTTTTATCTGAAATAAGTGAAATTTCTGCAATTTTGCCCCAAAATAAGTGAAATTTCTGCAAATTTGCCCCAAAATAAGGGAAATTTCTGGAATTTTGCCCCAAAATAAGTGGAATTTCTGAGTTTTGCCCCAAAATAAGGAGAATTTCTGTCTTTTTGCCCCAACATATAGGGAATTTCTGCCTTTTTGCCCCACAATTAGGGGATTTTCTGCAATTGTGCTCCAAAAAACGGGATATTTCTGCTTTTTTGCCCGAAAATAAGGGGAATATATACCTTTTGCCACAAAAAAGGGAAATTTCTTCATTTTTGCCCCAAAATAAGAGGAATTTCTGCCTTCTTACCTCAAAATAAGTGAAATTTCTGCCTTTTTACCCAAAAATAAATGGAATTTCTGACTTTTAGCTCCAAAATAAAAGGAATTTTTGAATTTTGCCCTGAAATAAGTGAAATTTCTGCAATTTTGCCCTAAAATAAGGGAAAATTCTGCCTTATTGCCCCCAAATAATGGGAATTTCTGCCTTTTTACCTCAAAATAAGGGGAATTTCTGCATTTTTGCCACAAAATATTAGGAATTTCTGCCTTTTTGCCCCAAAATAAGAAAAATTTCTGCCTTTTTTTTATCTGAAATAAGTGAAATTTCTGCAATTTTGCCCCAAAATAAGTGAAATTTCTGCAAATTTGCCCCAAAATAAGGGAAATTTCTGGAATTTTGCCCCAAAATAAGTGGAATTTCTGAGTTTTGCCCCAAAATAAGGAGAATTTCTGTCTTTTTGCCCCAACATATAGGGAATTTCTGCCTTTTTGCCCCACAATTAGGGGATTTTCTGCAATTGTGCTCCAAAAAAACGGGATATTTCTGCTTTTTTGCCCGAAAATAAGGAGAATATATACCATTTGCCACAAAAAAAGAGAAATTTCTTCATTTTTGCACCAAAATAAGAAAAATTTCTGCCTTCTTACCTCACAATAAGTAAAATTTCTGCCTTTTTACCCAAAAATAAACAAAATTTCTGTCTTTTTGCCCAAAAATAAAAGGAATTTTTGAATTTTGCCCTGAAATAAGTGAAATTTCTGCAATTTTGCCCCAAAATAAGGGAAATTTCTGCCTTTTTGCCACAAAATAAAGGGAATTTCTGTATTTTTGCCCCAAATTAAGGGGAATTTCAGCATTTTACCTCATAAAAGGCAAATCTCTGCCTTTTTGCCTCAAAATATGGGGAATTTCTTCATTTTTCCCCAAAATAAAAAAAATTTCTGCAATTTTGTACCAAAATAAATGAAATTTCTGCCTTTTTGCCCCAAAATAAGAGAAATTTCTGCACTTTTTCCCTGAAATAAGTGAAATTTCTGCAATTTTGCCCCAAAATAAGGGAAATTTCTGCAATTTTGCCCCAAAATAAAGAAAATTTCTGCAATTTTGTACCAAAATAAAAGAAATTTCTGCCTTTTTGCCCCAAAATAAGAGAAATTTCTGCATTTTTTCCCTGAAATAAGTGAAATTTCTGCAATTTTGCCCCAAAATAAGAGAAATTTCTGCAATTTTGCCCCAAAATAAAGAAAATTTCTGCAGTTTTACCCCAAAATAAGGGGAATTTCTGACTTTTTGCCCTGAAATAAGGAGAATTTCTGTCTTTTTGTTCCAAAATAATGTGAATTTCTGCATTTTCCTTCAAAATTAGGGAAATATGTGCAATTTTGCTTCAAAATACGGGGAAATCTGCCTTATTGCACAAAAATAAAGGGAATTTCTCCATTTTTGCACCAATATAAGGGGAATTTCTGAAATTTAGCTTTAAAATACGGGGAATTTCTGCGTTATTGTCCGAAATAAAGTGGAATTTCTGCCTTTTTGCCCTGAAATATTTGAAATTTCTGCAATTTTACCCCAAAATAAGGGGAATTTCTGTTTTTGGCCCCAAAATTAAGGGAATTTCTGCTTTTTGCCCCAAAATAAGGCAAATATCTGACTTTTTGCCCAGAAATAATTGAAATTTCTGCAATTTTGCCCCAAAATAATAGGAATTTCTGCCTTTTTGCCGAAAATAAGGGGAATTTCAGCATTTTACCTTCAAATAAGGGGAATTTCTGCCTTTTTGCCACAAAATAAGGGGAATTTCTGCCCTATTGCCCTTAAATAAGGAAAATTTCTGCTTTTCTGCCCCAATTAACGGGAATTTCTGCCCTTTTGCCACAAAGTAAAGGGAATTTCTGCCTTTTTGCCCCAAAATAACGGGAATTTCAGCCTTTTTACCTCAAAATATGGGTAATTTTTGCCTTTTTGTTCCAAAATAAGGAAAATTTCTACAATTTTGTATCAAAATTAAAGAAATTTCTGTTTTTGCCCGAAAATAAAAGGAATTTCTGACTTTTTGCCCTGAAATAAATGAAATTCCTGCAATTATGCCCGAAAATAAGGGAAATTTGTGCCTTTTTGCCCCCAAATGAGGGGAATTTCTGCCTTTTTGCCCCAAAATATGGGGAATTTCAGGATTTTACCTCAAAATAAGGGGAATTTCAGCCTTTTTGCACCAAAATATGGGGAATTTCTGCCTTTTTGCCACAAAATAAGAAAAATTTCTGCAAGTCTGTAACAATATAAAATAAATTTCTAAAATTTTGCCCTAAAATAAAGGAAATTTCTGATTTTTGCCCCAAAATAAAAAGAATTTCTCTATTTTTGCCCCAAAATAAAGGGAAATTCTGCCTTTTAGCCCCAAAATTAGGGGAGTTTCTGCAATTTTGCTCCAAAATACGAGAAATTTCTGCCTTTTTACCCGAAATTAAGTGGATTTTCTGCCTTTTTGCCTCCAAATAAGGAAAATTTCTGCAATTTTATCCCAAAATAAGGGAAATTTCTGCCTTTTTGCCCCAAAATAAGGGGAATTTCTGCGGTTTTGCCCTGAAATATGTGAAATTTCTGCAATTTTACCCCAAAATAAGGGAAATTTCTGCCTTTTTGCCCCAAAATAAGGGGAATTTCTGCCGTTTTGCCTTGAAATATGTAAAATTTCTACAATTTTACCCCAAAATAATGGGAATTTCTGCATTTTTGCCCCAAAATAAGAAAAATTTTTGCTTTTTTTCTCTGAAATAAGTGAAATTTCTGCAATTTTGCCCTAAAATAAAGGAAATTTCTGCAATTTTTCCCCATAATAAGGGAAATTTCTGCATATTTGCCCCAAAATAAGGGGAATTTCTGTTTTTGTCCCCAAATAAGGGAAATTTCTACAATTTTGCCCTAAAATAAGGGGATTTTCTGCATTTTTTGCCAAAACTAAGGGGAATTTCTGACATTTTGCCGCAAAATAAGTGAAATTTCTGCAGTTTTACCCCAAAATAAGGAAAATTTCTGCCTTTTTGCCCAAAAATTAGGGGAATTTCTGCAATTTTGCTCCAAAATACAAAGAATTTCTGCCTTTTTGCCCGAAAATAAAGGGAATGTATACCTTTTTGCCATAAAAAAGCAAATTTCTTCATTTTTGACCCAAAATAAGGGGATTTTCCAACTTTTTGACTCAAAATAAGTGCAATTTCTGCCTTTTCCCCAAAATAAACGAAATTTCTACCTTTTTGCCCCAAAATAAGGGGAATTTCAGCCTTATTACCTCAAAATAAGGGGAATTTCTGCATTTTTGCCCCAAAATATGGGGAATTTCTGACTTTTTGCCCCAAAATAAGAAAAATTTCTGCAATTTTGTACCAAAATAAAAAAAATTTCTGCCTTTTTGCCCCCCCAAAAAAATTTCTGCCTTTTTTTTCTCAAATACCTGAAATTTCTGCAATTTTGCCCCAAAATAAGGGAAATTTCTGCAATTTTGCCCCAATGTAAAGGAAATTTCTGCAATTTTGCCCCAAAATAAGGGGAATTTCTGACTGTTTGCTCCCGAAAAAGGAGATTTTCTGTCTTTTTGCCCCAAAATAAGCAGAATTTCTGCCTTTTTGCCCAAAAATTAAGAGAATTTCTGCAATTTTGCTTCAAAATACAGGGAATTTATGCCTTTTAGCCCCAAAATAAAGGGAATTTCTGCATTTTACCTCAAATTGAGAATAATTTCTGCCTTTTGCCTCAAAATAAGGGGAATTTTCTGCCTTTTTGTTTCAAAATAAGATAAATTTCTTCAATTTTGTACCATAATAAAAGAAATTTCTGCTCTTTGCCCCAAAATAAAAGCAATTTCTGACTTTTTGCCCTGAAATAAATGAAATTTCTGCAATTTTGCCCGAAAATAAGAGAAATTTGTGCCTCTTTGCCCCAAAATAAGAAGTTTTGCCTTTTGCCCCAAAATATGGGGAATTTCAGCATTTTACCTCAAAATAAGAATTTCAGCCTTTTTGCCCCAAAATAAGGAAAATTTCTGCAATTTTGCCCCAAAATAAGGGGAATTTCTTCCTTTTTGCCCCAAAATAAAGGATATTTCAGCCTTTTTACCTGAAAATAAGTGAAATTTCTGCAATTTTGCCCCAAATAAGGGAAATTTCTGCAATTTTGCCTCAAAATAAGGTAAATTCCTGCAATTTTGCCCCAAAATAAGTGGAATTTCTGAGTTTTGTCCCAAAATAAGGAGAATTTCTGTCTTTTTGCCCCAACATATAGGGAATTTCTGCCTTTTTGCCCAACAATTAGGGGAATTTCTTCATTTTTGCTTCAAAATAAGGGGAATTTCTGCCTTTTTGCCTCTAAAGAAGTGGAATTTCTGTATTTTCCTTCCAAAACAAAGGGAATTTCTGTGTTTTTTGCCCCAAAATAAGGAAAATTTCTGACTTATTACCCTGAAATAAGTGAAATGTTTGCAATTTTGCCCCAAAATAAGGGAAATTTCTGCCTTTTTGCCCCCAAATAAGGGGAATTTCAGCCTTTTTACCTCAAAATAAGGGGAATTTCTGCATTTTTGCCACAAAATATTAGGAATTTCTGCCTTTTTGCCCCAAAATAAGAAAAATTTCTGCCGTTTTTACCTGAAATAAGTGAAATTTCTGCAATTGTGCCCCAAAATAAGTAAAATTTCTGCAATTTTGCCCCAAAATAAGGAAATTTCTGGAATTTTGCCCCAAAATAAGTGGAATTTCTGAGTTTTGCCCCAAAATAAGGAGAATTTCTGTCTTTTTGCCCCAACATATAGGGAATTTCTGCCTTTTTGCCCCACAATTAGGGGATTTTCTGCAATTGTGCTCCAAAAAACGGGATATTTCTGCTTTTTTGCCCGAAAATAAGGGGAATATATACCTTTTGCCACAAAAAATGGAAATTTCTTCATTTTTGCCCCAAAATAAGAGGAATTTCTGCCTTCTTACCTCAAAATAAGTGAAATTTCTGCCTTTTTACCCAAAAATAAACAGAATTTCTGACTTTTAGCCCCAAAATAAAAGGAATTTTTGAATTTTGCCCTGAAATAAGTGAAATTTCTGCAATTTTGCCCTAAAATAAGGGAAATTTCTGCCTTATTGCCCCCAAATAATGGGAATTTCTGCCTTTTTACCTCAAAATAAGGGGAATTTCTGCATTTTTGCCACAAAATATTAGGAATTTCTGCCTTTTTGCCCCAAAATAAGAAAAATTTCTGCCTTTTTTTTATCTGAAATAAGTGAAATTTCTGCAATTTTGCCCCAAAATAAGTGAAATTTCTGCAAATTTGCCCCAAAATAAGGGAAATTTCTGGAATTTTGCCCCAAAATAAGTGGAATTTCTGAGTTTTGCCCCAAAATAAGGAGAATTTCTGTCTTTTTGCCCCAACATATAGGGAATTTCTGCCTTTTTGCCCCACAATTAGGGGATTTTCTGCAATTGTGCTCCAAAAAACGGGATATTTCTGCTTTTTTGCCCAAAAATAAGGGGAATATATACCTTTTGCCACAAAAAAGGGAAATTTCTTCATTTTTGCCCCAAAATAAGAGGAATTTCTGCCTTCTTACCTCAAAATAAGTGAAATTTCTGCCTTTTTACCCAAAAATAAATGGAATTTCTGACTTTTAGCTCCAAAATAAAAGGAATTTTTGAATTTTGCCCTGAAATAAGTGAAATTTCTGCAATTTTGCCCTAAAATAAGGGAAAATTCTGCCTTATTGCCCCCAAATAATGGGAATTTCTGCCTTTTTACCTCAAAATAAGGGGAATTTCTGCATTTTTGCCACAAAATATTAGGAATTTCTGCCTTTTTGCCCCAAAATAAGAAAAATTTCTGCCTTTTTTTTATCTGAAATAAGTGAAATTTCTGCAATTTTGCCCCAAAATAAGTGAAATTTCTGCAAATTTGCCCCAAAATAAGGGAAATTTCTGGAATTTTGCCCCAAAATAAGTGGAATTTCTGAGTTTTGCCCCAAAATAAGGAGAATTTCTGTCTTTTTGCCCCAACATATAGGGAATTTCTGCCTTTTTGCCCCACAATTAGGGGATTTTCTTCAATTCTGCTCCAAAATAGGGGGAATTTCTTCTTTTTTGCCCGAAAATAAGGAGAATATATACCATTTGCCACAAAAAAAGAGAAATTTCTTCATTTTTGCACCAAAATAAGAAAAATTTCTGCCTTCTTACCTCACAATAAGTAAAATTTCTGCCTTTTTACCCAAAAATAAACAAAATTTCTGTCTTTTTGCCCAAAAATAAAAGGAATTTTTGAATTTTGCCCTGAAATAAGTGAAATTTCTGCAATTTTGCCCCAAAATAAGGGAAATTTCTGCCTTTTTGCCACAAAATAAAGGGAATTTCTGTATTTTTGCCCCAAATTAAGGGGAATTTCAGCATTTTACCTCATAAAAGGCAAATCTCTGCCTTTTTGCCTCAAAATATGGGGAATTTCTTCATTTTTCCCCAAAATAAAAAAAATTTCTGCAATTTTGTACCAAAATAAATGAAATTTCTGCCTTTTTGCCCCAAAATAAGAGAAATTTCTGCACTTTTTCCCTGAAATAAGTGAAATTTCTGCAATTTTGCCCCAAAATAAGGGAAATTTCTGCAATTTTGCCCCAAAATAAAGAAATTTTCTGCAATTTTGTACCAAAATAAAAGAAATTTCTGCCTTTTTGCCCCAAAATAAGAGAAATTTCTGCATTTTTTCCCTGAAATAAGTGAAATTTCTGCAATTTTGCCCCAAAATAAGAGAAATTTCTGCAATTTTGCCCCAAAATAAAGAAAATTTCTGCAGTTTTACCCCAAAATAAGGGGAATTTCTGACTTTTTGCCCTGAAATAAGGAGAATTTCTGTCTTTTTGTTCCAAAATAATGTGAATTTCTGCATTTTCCTTCAAAATTAGGGAAATATGTGCAATTTTGCTTCAAAATACGGGGAAATCTGCCTTATTGCACAAAAATAAAGGGAATTTCTCCATTTTTGCACCAATATAAGGGGAATTTCTGAAATTTAGCTTTAAAATACGGGGAATTTCTGCGTTATTGTCCGAAATAAAGTGGAATTTCTGCCTTTTTGCCCTGAAATATTTGAAATTTCTGCAATTTTACCCCAAAATAAGGGGAATTTCTGTTTTTGGCCCCAAAATTAAGGGAATTTCTGCTTTTTGCCCCAAAATAAGGCAAATATCTGACTTTTTGCCCAGAAATAATTGAAATTTCTGCAATTTTGCCCCAAAATAATAGGAATTTCTGCCTTTTTGCCGAAAATAAGGGGAATTTCAGCATTTTACCTTCAAATAAGGGGAATTTCTGCCTTTTTGCCACAAAATAAGGGGAATTTCTGCCCTATTGCCCTTAAATAAGGAAAATTTCTGCTTTTCTGCCCCAATTAACGGGAATTTCTGCCCTTTTGCCACAAAGTAAAGGGAATTTCTGCCTTTTTGCCCCAAAATAACGGGAATTTCAGCCTTTTTACCTCAAAATATGGGTAATTTTTGCCTTTTTGTTCCAAAATAAGGAAAATTTCTACAATTTTGTATCAAAATTAAAGAAATTTCTGTTTTTGCCCGAAAATAAAAGGAATTTCTGACTTTTTGCCCTGAAATAAATGAAATTCCTGCAATTATGCCCGAAAATAAGGGAAATTTGTGCCTTTTTGCCCCCAAATGAGGGGAATTTCTGCCTTTTTGCCCCAAAATATGGGGAATTTCAGGATTTTACCTCAAAATAAGGGGAATTTCAGCCTTTTTGCACCAAAATATGGGGAATTTCTGCCTTTTTGCCACAAAATAAGAAAAATTTCTGCAAGTCTGTAACAATATAAAATAAATTTCTAAAATTTTGCCCTAAAATAAAGGAAATTTCTGATTTTTGCCCCAAAATAAAAAGAATTTCTCTATTTTTGCCCCAAAATAAAGGGAAATTCTGCCTTTTAGCCCCAAAATTAGGGGAGTTTCTGCAATTTTGCTCCAAAATACGAGAAATTTCTGCCTTTTTACCCGAAATTAAGTGGATTTTCTGCCTTTTTGCCTCCAAATAAGGGAAATTTCTGCAATTTTATCCCAAAATAAGGGAAATTTCTGCCTTTTTGCCCCAAAATAAGGGGAATTTCTGCGGTTTTGCCCTGAAATATGTGAAATTTCTGCAATTTTACCCCAAAATAAGGTGAATTTCTGCCTTTTTGCCCCAAAATAATGGGAATTTCTGCCTTTTTGCTTCAAAATAAGAAAAATTTTTGCTTTTTTTCTCTGAAATAAGTGAAATTTCTGCAATTTTGCCCTAAAATAAGGGAAATTTCTGCAATTTTTCCCCATAATAAGGGAAATTTCTGCAATTTTGCCCCAAAATAAGGGGAATTTCTGTTTTTGTCCCCAAATAAGGGAAATTTCTGCAATTTTGCCCTAAAATAAGGGGATTTTCTGCATTTTTTTGCCAAAAATAAGGGGAATTTCTGACATTTTGCCGCAAAATAAGTGAAATTTCTGCAGTTTTACCCCAAAATAAGGAAAATTTTTGCCTTTTTGCCCAAAAATTAGGGGAATTTCTGCAATTTTGCTCCAAAATACAAAGAATTTCTGCCTTTTTGCCCGAAAATAAAGGGAATGTATACCTTTTTGCCATAAAAAAGCAAATTTCTTCATTTTTGCCCCAAAATAAGGGGATTTTCCACCTTTTTGACTCAAAATAAGTGCAATTTCTGCCTTTTCCCCAAAATAAACAAAATTTCTGCCTTTTTGCCCCAAAATAAGGGGAATTTCAGCCTTATTACCTCAAAATAAGGGGAATTTCTGCATTTTTGCCCCAAAATATGGGGAATTTCTGACTTTTTGCCCCAAAATAAAAAAAAATTTCTGCAATTTTGTACCAAAATAAAAAAAATTTCTGCCTTTTTGCCCCCCCAAAAAAATTTCTGCCTTTTTTTTCTCAAATACCTGAAATTTCTGCAATTTTGCCCCAAAATAAGGGAAATTTCTGCAATTTTGCCCCAATGTAAAGGAAATTTCTGCAATTTTGCCCCAAAATAAGGGGAATTTCTGACTGTTTGCTCCCGAAAAAGGAGATTTTCTGTCTTTTTGCCCCAAAATAAGGAGAATTTCTGCCTTTCTGCCCGAAAATTAAGAGAATTTCTGCAATTTTGCTTCAAAATACAGGGAATTTCTGCCTTTTAGCCCCAAAATAAAGGGAATTTCTGCATTTTACCTCAAATTGAGAATAATTTCTGCCTTTTGCCTCAAAATAAGGGGAATTTTCTGCCTTTTTGTTTCAAAATAAGATAAATTTCTTCAATTTTGTACCATAATAAAAGAAATTTCTGCTCTTTGCCCCAAAATAAAAGGAATTTCTGACTTTTTGCCCTGAAATAAATGAAATTTCTGCAATTTTGCCCGAAAATAAGAGAAATTTGTGCCTCTTTGCCCCAAAATAAGAAGAAGTTTTGCCTTTTGCCCCAAAATATGGGGAATTTCAGCATTTTACCTCAAAATAAGAATTTCAGCCTTTTTGCCCCAAAATAAGGAAAATTTCTGCAATTTTGCCCCAAAATAAGGGGAATTTCTTCCTTTTTGCCCCAAAATAAAGGATATTTCAGCCTTTTTACCTGAAAATAAGTGAAATTTCTGCAATTTTGCCCCAAATAAGGGAAATTTCTGCAATTTTGCCTCAAAATAAGGTAAATTCCTGCAATTTTGCCCCAAAATAAGTGGAATTTCTGAGTTTTGTCCCAAAATAAGGAGAATTTCTGTCTTTTTGCCCCAACATACAGGGAATTTCTGCCTTTTTGCCCAACAATTAGGGGAATTTCTTCATTTTTGCTTCAAAATAAGGGGAATTTCTGCCTTTTTGGCTCTAAAGAAGTGGAATTTCTGTATTTTCCTTCCAAAACAAAAGGAATTTCTGTGTTTTTTTGCCCCAAAATAAGGAAAATTTCTGACTTATTACCCTGAAATAAGTGAAATGTTTGCAATTTTGCCCCAAAATAAGGGAAATTTCTGCCTTTTTGCCCCCAAATAAGGGGAATTTCAGCCTTTTTACCTCAAAATAAGGGGAATTTCTGCATTTTTGCCACAAAATATTAGGAATTTCTGCCTTTTGGCCCCAAAATAAGAAAAATTTCTGCCATTTTTACCTGAAATAAGTGAAATTTCTGCAATTGTGCCCCAAAATAAGTAAAATTTCTGCAATTTTGCCCCAAAATAAGGGAAATTTCTGGAATTTTGCCCCAAAATAAGTGGAATTTCTGAGTTTTGCCCCAAAATAAGGAGAATTTCTGTCTTTTTGCCCCAACATATAGGGAATTTCTGCCTTTTTGCCCCACAATTAGGGGATTTTCTTCAATTCTGCTCCAAAATAGGGGGAATTTCTTCTTTTTTGCCCGAAAATAAGGAGAATATATACCATTTGCCACAAAAAAAGAGAAATTTCTTCATTTTTGCACCAAAATAAGAAAAATTTCTGCCTTCTTACCTCACAATAAGTAAAATTTCTGCCTTTTTACCCAAAAATAAACAAAATTTCTGTCTTTTTGCCCAAAAATAAAAGGAATTTTTGAATTTTGCCCTGAAATAAGTGAAATTTCTGCAATTTTGCCCCAAAATAAGGGAAATTTCTGCCTTTTTGCCACAAAATAAAGGGAATTTCTGTATTTTTGCCCCAAATTAAGGGGAATTTCAGCATTTTACCTCATAAAAGGCAAATCTCTGCCTTTTTGCCTCAAAATATGGGGAATTTCTTCATTTTTCCCCAAAATAAAAAAAATTTCTGCAATTTTGTACCAAAATAAATGAAATTTCTGCCTTTTTGCCCCAAAATAAGAGAAATTTCTGCACTTTTTCCCTGAAATAAGTGAAATTTCTGCAATTTTGCCCCAAAATAAGGGAAATTTCTGCAATTTTGCCCCAAAATAAAGAAAATTTCTGCAATTTTGTACCAAAATAAAAGAAATTTCTGCCTTTTTGCCCCAAAATAAGAGAAATTTCTGCATTTTTTCCCTGAAATAAGTGAAATTTCTGCAATTTTGCCCCAAAATAAGAGAAATTTCTGCAATTTTGCCCCAAAATAAAGAAAATTTCTGCAGTTTTACCCCAAAATAAGGGGAATTTCTGACTTTTTGCCCTGAAATAAGGAGAATTTCTGTCTTTTTGTTCCAAAATAATGTGAATTTCTGCATTTTCCTTCAAAATTAGGGAAATATGTGCAATTTTGCTTCAAAATACGGGGAAATCTGCCTTATTGCACAAAAATAAAGGGAATTTCTCCATTTTTGCACCAATATAAGGGGAATTTCTGAAATTTAGCTTTAAAATACGGGGAATTTCTGCGTTATTGTCCGAAATAAAGTGGAATTTCTGCCTTTTTGCCCTGAAATATTTGAAATTTCTGCAATTTTACCCCAAAATAAGGGGAATTTCTGTTTTTGGCCCCAAAATTAAGGGAATTTCTGCTTTTTGCCCCAAAATAAGGCAAATATCTGACTTTTTGCCCAGAAATAATTGAAATTTCTGCAATTTTGCCCCAAAATAATAGGAATTTCTGCCTTTTTGCCGAAAATAAGGGGAATTTCAGCATTTTACCTTCAAATAAGGGGAATTTCTGCCTTTTTGCCACAAAATAAGGGGAATTTCTGCCCTATTGCCCTTAAATAAGGAAAATTTCTGCTTTTCTGCCCCAATTAACGGGAATTTCTGCCCTTTTGCCACAAAGTAAAGGGAATTTCTGCCTTTTTGCCCCAAAATAACGGGAATTTCAGCCTTTTTACCTCAAAATATGGGTAATTTTTGCCTTTTTGTTCCAAAATAAGGAAAATTTCTACAATTTTGTATCAAAATTAAAGAAATTTCTGTTTTTGCCCGAAAATAAAAGGAATTTCTGACTTTTTGCCCTGAAATAAATGAAATTCCTGCAATTATGCCCGAAAATAAGGGAAATTTGTGCCTTTTTGCCCCCAAATGAGGGGAATTTCTGCCTTTTTGCCCCAAAATATGGGGAATTTCAGGATTTTACCTCAAAATAAGGGGAATTTCAGCCTTTTTGCACCAAAATATGGGGAATTTCTGCCTTTTTGCCACAAAATAAGAAAAATTTCTGCAAGTCTGTAACAATATAAAATAAATTTCTAAAATTTTGCCCTAAAATAAAGGAAATTTCTGATTTTTGCCCCAAAATAAAAAGAATTTCTCTATTTTTGCCCCAAAATAAAGGGAAATTCTGCCTTTTAGCCCCAAAATTAGGGGAGTTTCTGCAATTTTGCTCCAAAATACGAGTAATTTCTGCCTTTTTACCCGAAATTAAGTGGATTTTCTGCCTTTTTGCCTCCAAATAAGGAAAATTTCTGCAATTTTATCCCAAAATAAGGGAAATTTCTGCCTTTTTGCCCCAAAATAAGGGGAATTTCTGCGGTTTTGCCCTGAAATATGTGAAATTTCTGCAATTTTACCCCAAAATAAGGGAAATTTCTGCCTTTTTGCCCCAAAATAAGGGGAATTTCTGCCGTTTTGCCTTGAAATATGTAAAATTTCTACAATTTTACCCCAAAATAATGGGAATTTCTGCATTTTTGCCCCAAAATAAGAAAAATTTTTGCTTTTTTTCTCTGAAATAAGTGAAATTTCTGCAATTTTGCCCTAAAATAAAGGAAATTTCTGCAATTTTTCCCCATAATAAGGGAAATTTCTGCATATTTGCCCCAAAATAAGGGGAATTTCTGTTTTTGTCCCCAAATAAGGGAAATTTCTACAATTTTGCCCTAAAATAAGGGGATTTTCTGCATTTTTTGCCAAAACTAAGGGGAATTTCTGACATTTTGCCGCAAAATAAGTGAAATTTCTGCAGTTTTACCCCAAAATAAGGAAAATTTCTGCCTTTTTGCCCAAAAATTAGGGGAATTTCTGCAATTTTGCTCCAAAATACAAAGAATTTCTGCCTTTTTGCCCGAAAATAAAGGGAATGTATACCTTTTTGCCATAAAAAAGCAAATTTCTTCATTTTTGACCCAAAATAAGGGGATTTTCCAACTTTTTGACTCAAAATAAGTGCAATTTCTGCCTTTTCCCCAAAATAAACGAAATTTCTGCCTTTTTGCCCCAAAATAAGGGGAATTTCAGCCTTATTACCTCAAAATAAGGGGAATTTCTGCATTTTTGCCCCAAAATATGGGGAATTTCTGACTTTTTGCCCCAAAATAAGAAAAATTTCTGCAATTTTGTACCAAAATAAAAAAAATTTCTGCCTTTTTGCCCCCCCAAAAAAATTTCTGCCTTTTTTTTCTCAAATATCTGAAATTTCTGCAATTTTGCCCCAAAATAAGGGAAATTTCTGCAATTTTGCCCCAATGTAAAGGAAATTTCTGCAATTTTGCCCCAAAATAAGGGGAATTTCTGACTGTTTGCTCCCGAAAAAGGAGATTTTCTGTCTTTTTGCCCCAAAATAAGCAGAATTTCTGCCTTTTTGCCCAAAAATTAAGAGAATTTCTGCAATTTTGCTTCAAAATACAGGGAATTTATGCCTTTTAGCCCCAAAATAAAGGGAATTTCTGCATTTTACCTCAAATTGAGAATAATTTCTGCCTTTTGCCTCAAAATAAGGGGAATTTTCTGCCTTTTTGTTTCAAAATAAGATAAATTTCTTCAATTTTGTACCATAATAAAAGAAATTTCTGCTCTTTGCCCCAAAATAAAAGCAATTTCTGACTTTTTGCCCTGAAATAAATGAAATTTCTGCAATTTTGCCCGAAAATAAGAGAAATTTGTGCCTCTTTGCCCCAAAATAAGAAGTTTTGCCTTTTGCCCCAAAATATGGGGAATTTCAGCATTTTACCTCAAAATAAGAATTTCAGCCTTTTTGCCCCAAAATAAGGAAAATTTCTGCAATTTTGCCCCAAAATAAGGGGAATTTCTTCCTTTTTGCCCCAAAATAAAGGATATTTCAGCCTTTTTACCTGAAAATAAGTGAAATTTCTGCAATTTTGCCCCAAATAAGGGAAATTTCTGCAATTTTGCCTCAAAATAAGGTAAATTCCTGCAATTTTGCCCCAAAATAAGTGGAATTTCTGAGTTTTGTCCCAAAATAAGGAGAATTTCTGTCTTTTTGCCCCAACATATAGGGAATTTCTGCCTTTTTGCCCAACAATTAGGGGAATTTCTTCATTTTTGCTTCAAAATAAGGGGAATTTCTGCCTTTTTGCCTCTAAAGAAGTGGAATTTCTGTATTTTCCTTCCAAAACAAAGGGAATTTCTGTGTTTTTTGCCCCAAAATAAGGAAAATTTCTGACTTATTACCCTGAAATAAGTGAAATGTTTGCAATTTTGCCCCAAAATAAGGGAAATTTCTGCCTTTTTGCCCCCAAATAAGGGGAATTTCAGCCTTTTTACCTCAAAATAAGGGGAATTTCTGCATTTTTGCCACAAAATATTAGGAATTTCTGCCTTTTTGCCCCAAAATAAGAAAAATTTCTGCCGTTTTTACCTGAAATAAGTGAAATTTCTGCAATTGTGCCCCAAAATAAGTAAAATTTCTGCAATTTTGCCCCAAAATAAGGAAATTTCTGGAATTTTGCCCCAAAATAAGTGGAATTTCTGAGTTTTGCCCCAAAATAAGGAGAATTTCTGTCTTTTTGCCCCAACATATAGGGAATTTCTGCCTTTTTGCCCCACAATTAGGGGATTTTCTGCAATTGTGCTCCAAAAAACGGGATATTTCTGCTTTTTTGCCCGAAAATAAGGGGAATATATACCTTTTGCCACAAAAAATGGAAATTTCTTCATTTTTGCCCCAAAATAAGAGGAATTTCTGCCTTCTTACCTCAAAATAAGTGAAATTTCTGCCTTTTTACCCAAAAATAAACGGAATTTCTGACTTTTAGCCCCAAAATAAAAGGAATTTTTGAATTTTGCCCTGAAATAAGTGAAATTTCTGCAATTTTGCCCTAAAATAAGGGAAATTTCTGCCTTATTGCCCCCAAATAATGGGAATTTCTGCCTTTTTACCTCAAAATAAGGGGAATTTCTGCATTTTTGCCACAAAATATTAGGAATTTCTGCCTTTTTGCCCCAAAATAAGAAAAATTTCTGCCTTTTTTTTATCTGAAATAAGTGAAATTTCTGCAATTTTGCCCCAAAATAAGTGAAATTTCTGCAAATTTGCCCCAAAATAAGGGAAATTTCTGGAATTTTGCCCTAAAATAAGTGGAATTTCTGAGTTTTGCCCCAAAATAAGGAGAATTTCTGTCTTTTTGCCCCAACATATAGGGAATTTCTGCCTTTTTGCCCAACAATTAGGGGAATTTCTTCATTTTTGCTTCAAAATAAGGGGAATTTCTGCCTTTTTGCCTCTAAAGAAGTGGAATTTCTGTATTTTCCTTCCAAAACAAAGGGAATTTCTGTGTTTTTTGCCCCAAAATAAGGAAAATTTCTGACTTATTACCCTGAAATAAGTGAAATGTTTGCAATTTTGCCCCAAAATAAGGGAAATTTCTGCCTTTTTGCCCCCAAATAAGGGGAATTTCAGCCTTTTTACCTCAAAATAAGGGGAATTTCTGCATTTTTGCCACAAAATATTAGGAATTTCTGCCTTTTTGCCCCAAAATAAGAAAAATTTCTGCCGTTTTTACCTGAAATAAGTGAAATTTCTGCAATTGTGCCCCAAAATAAGTAAAATTTCTGCAATTTTGCCCCAAAATAAGGAAATTTCTGGAATTTTGCCCCAAAATAAGTGGAATTTCTGAGTTTTGCCCCAAAATAAGGAGAATTTCTGTCTTTTTGCCCCAACATATAGGGAATTTCTGCCTTTTTGCCCCACAATTAGGGGATTTTCTGCAATTGTGCTCCAAAAAACGGGATATTTCTGCTTTTTTGCCCGAAAATAAGGGGAATATATACCTTTTGCCACAAAAAATGGAAATTTCTTCATTTTTGCCCCAAAATAAGAGGAATTTCTGCCTTCTTACCTCAAAATAAGTGAAATTTCTGCCTTTTTACCCAAAAATAAACGGAATTTCTGACTTTTAGCCCCAAAATAAAAGGAATTTTTGAATTTTGCCCTGAAATAAGTGAAATTTCTGCAATTTTGCCCTAAAATAAGGGAAATTTCTGCCTTATTGCCCCCAAATAATGGGAATTTCTGCCTTTTTACCTCAAAATAAGGGGAATTTCTGCATTTTTGCCACAAAATATTAGGAATTTCTGCCTTTTTGCCCCAAAATAAGAAAAATTTCTGCCTTTTTTTTATCTGAAATAAGTGAAATTTCTGCAATTTTGCCCCAAAATAAGTGAAATTTCTGCAAATTTGCCCCAAAATAAGGGAAATTTCTGGAATTTTGCCCCAAAATAAGTGGAATTTCTGAGTTTTGCCCCAAAATAAGGAGAATTTCTGTCTTTTTGCCCCAACATATAGGGAATTTCTGCCTTTTTGCCCCACAATTAGGGGATTTTCTGCAATTGTGCTCCAAAAAACGGGATATTTCTGCTTTTTTGCCCGAAAATAAGGGGAATATATACCTTTTGCCACAAAAAAGGGAAATTTCTTCATTTTTGCCCCAAAATAAGAGGAATTTCTGCCTTCTTACCTCAAAATAAGTGAAATTTCTGCCTTTTTACCCAAAAATAAATGGAATTTCTGACTTTTAGCTCCAAAATAAAAGGAATTTTTGAATTTTGCCCTGAAATAAGTGAAATTTCTGCAATTTTGCCCTAAAATAAGGGAAAATTCTGCCTTATTGCCCCCAAATAATGGGAATTTCTGCCTTTTTACCTCAAAATAAGGGGAATTTCTGCATTTTTGCCACAAAATATTAGGAATTTCTGCCTTTTTGCCCCAAAATAAGAAAAATTTCTGCCTTTTTTTTATCTGAAATAAGTGAAATTTCTGCAATTTTGCCCCAAAATAAGTGAAATTTCTGCAAATTTGCCCCAAAATAAGGGAAATTTCTGGAATTTTGCCCCAAAATAAGTGGAATTTCTGAGTTTTGCCCCAAAATAAGGAGAATTTCTGTCTTTTTGCCCCAACATATAGGGAATTTCTGCCTTTTTGCCCCACAATTAGGGGATTTTCTGCAATTGTGCTCCAAAAAAACGAGATATTTCTGCTTTTTTGCCCGAAAATAAGGAGAATATATACCATTTGCCACAAAAAAAGAGAAATTTCTTCATTTTTGCACCAAAATAAGAAAAATTTCTGCCTTCTTACCTCACAATAAGTAAAATTTCTGCCTTTTTACCCAAAAATAAACAAAATTTCTGTCTTTTTGCCCAAAAATAAAAGGAATTTTTGAATTTTGCCCTGAAATAAGTGAAATTTCTGCAATTTTGCCCCAAAATAAGGGAAATTTCTGCCTTTTTGCCACAAAATAAAGGGAATTTCTGTATTTTTGCCCCAAATTAAGGGGAATTTCAGCATTTTACCTCATAAAAGGCAAATCTCTGCCTTTTTGCCTCAAAATATGGGGAATTTCTTCATTTTTCCCCAAAATAAAAAAAATTTCTGCAATTTTGTACCAAAATAAATGAAATTTCTGCCTTTTTGCCCCAAAATAAGAGAAATTTCTGCACTTTTTCCCTGAAATAAGTGAAATTTCTGCAATTTTGCCCCAAAATAAGGGAAATTTCTGCAATTTTGCCCCAAAATAAAGAAAATTTCTGCAATTTTGTACCAAAATAAAAGAAATTTCTGCCTTTTTGCCCCAAAATAAGAGAAATTTCTGCATTTTTTCCCTGAAATAAGTGAAATTTCTGCAATTTTGCCCCAAAATAAGAGAAATTTCTGCAATTTTGCCCCAAAATAAAGAAAATTTCTGCAGTTTTACCCCAAAATAAGGGGAATTTCTGACTTTTTGCCCTGAAATAAGGAGAATTTCTGTCTTTTTGTTCCAAAATAATGTGAATTTCTGCATTTTCCTTCAAAATTAGGGAAATATGTGCAATTTTGCTTCAAAATACGGGGAAATCTGCCTTATTGCACAAAAATAAAGGGAATTTCTCCATTTTTGCACCAATATAAGGGGAATTTCTGAAATTTAGCTTTAAAATACGGGGAATTTCTGCGTTATTGTCCGAAATAAAGTGGAATTTCTGCCTTTTTGCCCTGAAATATTTGAAATTTCTGCAATTTTACCCCAAAATAAGGGGAATTTCTGTTTTTGGCCCCAAAATTAAGGGAATTTCTGCTTTTTGCCCCAAAATAAGGCAAATATCTGACTTTTTGCCCAGAAATAATTGAAATTTCTGCAATTTTGCCCCAAAATAATAGGAATTTCTGCCTTTTTGCCGAAAATAAGGGGAATTTCAGCATTTTACCTTCAAATAAGGGGAATTTCTGCCTTTTTGCCACAAAATAAGGGGAATTTCTGCCCTATTGCCCTTAAATAAGGAAAATTTCTGCTTTTCTGCCCCAATTAACGGGAATTTCTGCCCTTTTGCCACAAAGTAAAGGGAATTTCTGCCTTTTTGCCCCAAAATAACGGGAATTTCAGCCTTTTTACCTCAAAATATGGGTAATTTTTGCCTTTTTGTTCCAAAATAAGGAAAATTTCTACAATTTTGTATCAAAATTAAAGAAATTTCTGTTTTTGCCCGAAAATAAAAGGAATTTCTGACTTTTTGCCCTGAAATAAATGAAATTCCTGCAATTATGCCCGAAAATAAGGGAAATTTGTGCCTTTTTGCCCCCAAATGAGGGGAATTTCTGCCTTTTTGCCCCAAAATATGGGGAATTTCAGGATTTTACCTCAAAATAAGGGGAATTTCAGCCTTTTTGCACCAAAATATGGGGAATTTCTGCCTTTTTGCCACAAAATAAGAAAAATTTCTGCAAGTCTGTAACAATATAAAATAAATTTCTAAAATTTTGCCCTAAAATAAAGGAAATTTCTGATTTTTGCCCCAAAATAAAAAGAATTTCTCTATTTTTGCCCCAAAATAAAGGGAAATTCTGCCTTTTAGCCCCAAAATTAGGGGAGTTTCTGCAATTTTGCTCCAAAATACGAGAAATTTCTGCCTTTTTACCCGAAATTAAGTGGATTTTCTGCCTTTTTGCCTCCAAATAAGGGAAATTTCTGCAATTTTATCCCAAAATAAGGGAAATTTCTGCCTTTTTGCCCCAAAATAAGGGGAATTTCTGCGGTTTTGCCCTGAAATATGTGAAATTTCTGCAATTTTACCCCAAAATAAGGTGAATTTCTGCCTTTTTGCCCCAAAATAATGGGAATTTCTGCCTTTTTGCTTCAAAATAAGAAAAATTTTTGCTTTTTTTCTCTGAAATAAGTGAAATTTCTGCAATTTTGCCCTAAAATAAGGGAAATTTCTGCAATTTTTCCCCATAATAAGGGAAATTTCTGCAATTTTGCCCCAAAATAAGGGGAATTTCTGTTTTTGTCCCCAAATAAGGGAAATTTCTGCAATTTTGCCCTAAAATAAGGGGATTTTCTGCATTTTTTTGCCAAAAATAAGGGGAATTTCTGACATTTTGCCGCAAAATAAGTGAAATTTCTGCAGTTTTACCCCAAAATAAGGAAAATTTTTGCCTTTTTGCCCAAAAATTAGGGGAATTTCTGCAATTTTGCTCCAAAATACAAAGAATTTCTGCCTTTTTGCCCGAAAATAAAGGGAATGTATACCTTTTTGCCATAAAAAAGCAAATTTCTTCATTTTTGCCCCAAAATAAGGGGATTTTCCACCTTTTTGACTCAAAATAAGTGCAATTTCTGCCTTTTCCCCAAAATAAACAAAATTTCTGCCTTTTTGCCCCAAAATAAGGGGAATTTCAGCCTTATTACCTCAAAATAAGGGGAATTTCTGCATTTTTGCCCCAAAATATGGGGAATTTCTGACTTTTTGCCCCAAAATAAAAAAAAATTTCTGCAATTTTGTACCAAAATAAAAAAAAATTTCTGCCTTTTTGCCCCCCCAAAAAAATTTCTGCCTTTTTTTTCTCAAATACCTGAAATTTCTGCAATTTTGCCCCAAAATAAGGGAAATTTCTGCAATTTTGCCCCAATGTAAAGGAAATTTCTGCAATTTTGCCCCAAAATAAGGGGAATTTCTGACTGTTTGCTCCCGAAAAAGGAGATTTTCTGTCTTTTTGCCCCAAAATAAGGAGAATTTCTGCCTTTCTGCCCGAAAATTAAGAGAATTTCTGCAATTTTGCTTCAAAATACAGGGAATTTCTGCCTTTTAGCCCCAAAATAAAGGGAATTTCTGCATTTTACCTCAAATTGAGAATAATTTCTGCCTTTTGCCTCAAAATAAGGGGAATTTTCTGCCTTTTTGTTTCAAAATAAGATAAATTTCTTCAATTTTGTACCATAATAAAAGAAATTTCTGCTCTTTGCCCCAAAATAAAAGGAATTTCTGACTTTTTGCCCTGAAATAAATGAAATTTCTGCAATTTTGCCCGAAAATAAGAGAAATTTGTGCCTCTTTGCCCCAAAATAAGAAGAAGTTTTGCCTTTTGCCCCAAAATATGGGGAATTTCAGCATTTTACCTCAAAATAAGAATTTCAGCCTTTTTGCCCCAAAATAAGGAAAATTTCTGCAATTTTGCCCCAAAATAAGGGGAATTTCTTCCTTTTTGCCCCAAAATAAAGGATATTTCAGCCTTTTTACCTGAAAATAAGTGAAATTTCTGCAATTTTGCCCCAAATAAGGGAAATTTCTGCAATTTTGCCTCAAAATAAGGTAAATTCCTGCAATTTTGCCCCAAAATAAGTGGAATTTCTGAGTTTTGTCCCAAAATAAGGAGAATTTCTGTCTTTTTGCCCCAACATACAGGGAATTTCTGCCTTTTTGCCCAACAATTAGGGGAATTTCTTCATTTTTGCTTCAAAATAAGGGGAATTTCTGCCTTTTTGGCTCTAAAGAAGTGGAATTTCTGTATTTTCCTTCCAAAACAAAAAAAATTTCTGTGTTTTTTGCCCCAAAATAAGGAAAATTTCTGACTTATTACCCTGAAATAAGTGAAATGTTTGCAATTTTGCCCCAAAATAAGGGAAATTTCTGCCTTTTTGCCCCCAAATAAGGGGAATTTCAGCCTTTTTACCTCAAAATAAGGGGAATTTCTGCATTTTTGCCACAAAATATTAGGAATTTCTGCCTTTTGGCCCCAAAATAAGAAAAATTTCTGCCATTTTTACCTGAAATAAGTGAAATTTCTGCAATTGTGCCCCAAAATAAGTAAAATTTCTGCAATTTTGCCCCAAAATAAGGGAAATTTCTGGAATTTTGCCCCAAAATAAGTGGAATTTCTGAGTTTTGCCCCAAAATAAGGAGAATTTCTGTCTTTTTGCCCCAACATATAGGGAATTTCTGCCTTTTTGCCCCACAATTAGGGGATTTTCTTCAATTCTGCTCCAAAATAGGGGGAATTTCTTCTTTTTTGCCCGAAAATAAGGGGAATGTATAACTTTTGCCACAAAAAAGAGAAATTTCTTCATTTTTGCCCCAAAATAAGAGGAATTTCTGCCTTCTTCCCTCAAAATAAGTGAAATTTCTGCCTTTTTACCTAAAAATGAACGGAATTTCTGTCTTTTTGCCCCAAAATAAAAGGAATTTTTGAATTTTGCCCTGAAATAAGTGAAATTTCTGCAATTTTTCCCCAAAATAAGGGAAATTTCTGCCTTTTTGCCACAAAATGAAGGGAATTTCTGTATTTTTGCCCCAAAATAAGGGGAATTTCAGCATTTTACCTCATAATAAGGCGAATCTCTGCCTTTTTGCCCCAAAATATGGGGAATTTCTTCATTTTTGCCCCAAATTAAAAAATTTTCTGCAATTTTGTACCAAAATAAAAGAAATTTCTGCCTTTTTGCCCCAAAATAAGAAAAATTTCTGCACTTTTTCCCTGAAATAAGTGAAATTTCTGCAATTTTGCCTCAAAATAAGGGAAATTTCTGCCTTATTGCCCCCAAATAATGGGAATTTCAGCCTTTTTACCTCAAAATAAGGGGAATTTCTGCATTTTTGCCACAAAATATTAGGAATTTCTGCCTTTTTGCCCCAAAATAAGAAAAATTTCTGCCTTTTCTTTATCTGAAATAAGTGAAATTTCTGCAATTTTGCCCCAAAATAAGTGAAATTTCTGCAAATTTGCCCCAAAATAAGGGAAATTTCTGGAATTTTGCCCCAAAATAAGTGGAATTTCTGAGTTTTGCCCCAAAATAAGGAGAATTTCTGTCTTTTTGCCCCAACATATAGGGAATTTCTGCCTTTTTGCCCCACAATTAGGGGATTTTCTTCAATTCTGCTCCAAAAAACGGGATATTTCTGCTTTTTTGCCCGAAAATAAGGAGAATATATACCTTTTGCCACAAAAAAAGAGAAATTTCTTCATTTTTGCACCAAAATAAGAAAAATTTCTGCCTTCTTACCTCACAATAAGTAAAATTTCTGCCTTTTTACCCAAAAATAAACAAAATTTCTGTCTTTTTGCCCAAAAATAAAAGGAATTTTTGAATTTTGCCCTGAAATAAGTGAAATTTCTGCAATTTTGCCCCAAAATAAGGGAAATTTCTGCCTTTTGGCCACAAAATAAAGGGAATTTCTGTATTTTTGCCCCAAATTAAGGGGAATTTCAGCATTTTACCTCATAAAAGGCAAATCTCTGCCTTTTTGCCCCAAAATATGGGGAATTTCTTCATTTTTGCCCCAAAATAAAGAAAATTTCTGCAATTTTGTACCAAAATAAAAGAAATTTCTGCCTTTTTGCCCCAAAATAAGAGAAATTTCTGCACTTTTTCCCTGAAATAAGTGAAATTTCTGCAATTTTGCCCCAAAATAAGGGAAATTTCTGCAATTTTGCCCCAAAATATAGAAAATTTCTGCAATTTTGTACCAAAATAAAAGAAATTTCTGCCTTTTTGCCCCAAAATAAGAGAAATTTCTGCACTTTTTCCCTGAAATAAGTGAAATTTCTGCAATTTTGCCCCAAAATAAGAGAAATTTCTGCAATTTTGCCCCAAAATAAAGAAAATTTCTGCAATTTTACCCCAAAATAAGGGGAATTTCTGACTTTTTGCCCTGAAATAAGGAGAATTTCTGTCTTTTTGTTCCAAAATAATGTGAATTTCTGCATTTTCCTTCAAAATTAGGGAAATATGTGCAATTTTGCTTCAAAATACGGGGAAATCTGCCTTATTGCACAAAAATAAAGGGAATTTCTCCATTTTTGCACCAATATAAGGGGAATTTCTGAAATTTAGCTTTAAAATACGGGGAATTTCTGCGTTATTGTCCGAAATAAAGTGGAATTTCTGCCTTTTTGCCCTGAAATATTTGAAATTTCTGCAATTTTACCCCAAAATAAGGGGAATTTCTGTTTTTGGCCCCAAAATTAAGGGAATTTCTGCTTTTTGCCCCAAAATAAGGCAAATATCTGACTTTTTGCCCAGAAATAATTGAAATTTCTGCAATTTTGCCCCAAAATAATAGGAATTTCTGCCTTTTTGCCGAAAATAAGGGAATTTCAGCATTTTACCTTCAAATAAGGGGAATTTCTGCCTTTTTGCCACAAAATAAGGGGAATTTCTGCCCTATTGCCCTTAAATAAGGAAAATTTCTGCTTTTCTGCCCCTATTAACGGGAATTTCTGCCCTTTTGCCACAAAGTAAAGGGAATTTCTGCCTTTATGCCCCAAAATAACGGGAATTTCAGCCTTTTTACCTCAAAATATGGGTAATTTTTGCCTTTTTGTTCCAAAATAAGGAAAATTTCTACAATTTTGTATCAAAATTAAAGAAATTTCTGTTTTTGCCCGAAAATAAAAGGAATTTCTGACTTTTTGCCCTGAAATAAATGAAATTCCTGCAATTATGCCCGAAAATAAGGGAAATTTGTGCCTTTTTGCCCCCAAATGAGGGGAATTTCTGCCATTTTGCCCCAAAATATGGGGAATTTCAGGATTTTACCTCAAAATAAGGGAATTTCAGCCTTTTTGCACCAAAATATGGGGAATTTCTGCCTTTTTGCCACAAAATAAGAAAAATTTCTGCAAGTCTGTAACAATATAAAATAAATTTCTAAAATTTTGCCCCAAAATAAAGGAAATTTCTGATTTTTGCCCCAAAATAAAAAGAATTTCTCTATTTTTGCCCCAAAATAAAGGGAAATTCTGCCTTTTAGCCCCAAAATTAGGGGAGTTTCTGCAATTTTGCTCCAAAATACGAGAAATTTCTGCCTTTTTACCCGAAATTAAGTGGATTTTCTGCCTTTTTGCCTCCAAATAAGGGAAATTTCTGCAATTTTATCCCAAAATATGGGAAATTTCTGCCTTTTTGCCCCAAAATAAGGGGAATTTCTGCCGTTTTGCCCTGAAATATGTGAAATTTCTGCAATTCTACCCCAAAATAAGGTGAATTTCTGCCTTTTTGCCCCAAAATAATGGGAATTTCTGCCTTTTTGCTTCAAAATAAGAAAAATTTTTGCTTTTTTTCTCTGAAATAAGTGAAATTTCTGCAATTTTGCCCTAAAATAAGGGAAATTTCTGCAATTTTTCCCCATAATAAGGGAAATTTCTGCAATTTTGCCCCAAAATAAGGGGAATTTCTGTTTTTGTCCCCAAATAAGGGAAATTTCTGCAATTTTGCCCTAAAATAAGGGGATTTTCTGCATTTTTTGCCAAAAATAAGGGGAATTTCTGACATTTTGCCGCAAAATAAGTGAAATTTCTGCAGTTTTACCCCAAAATAAGGAAAATTTTTGCCTTTTTGCCCAAAAATTAGGGGAATTTCTGCAATTTTGCTCCAAAATACAAAGAATTTCTGCCTTTTTGCCCGAAAATAAAGGGAATGTATACCTTTTTGCCATAAAAAAGCAAATTTCTTCATTTTTGCCCCAAAATAAGGGGATTTTCCACCTTTTTGACTCAAAATAAGTGCAATTTCTGCCTTTTCCCCAAAATAAACGAAATTTCTGCCTTTTTGCCCCAAAATAAGGGGAATTTCAGCCTTATTACCTCAAAATAAGGGGAATTTCTGCCTTTTTGCCCCAAAATATGGGGAATTTCTGACTTTTTGCCCCAAAATAAAAAAAAATTTCTGCAATTTTGTACCAAAATAAAAAAAAATTTTTGCCTTTTTGCCCCCCCCCAAAAAATTTCTGCCTTTTTTTTCTCAAATACCTGAAATTTCTGCAATTTTGCCCCAAAACAAGGGAAATTTCTGCAATTTTGCCCCAATGTAAAGGAAATTTCTGCAATTTTGCCCCAAAATAAGGGGAATTTCTGACTGTTTGCTCCCGAAAAAGGAGATTTTCTGACTTTTTGCCCCAAAATAAGGAGAATTTCTGCCTTTCTGCCTGAAAATTAAGAGAATTTCTGCAATTTTGCTTCAAAATACAGGGAATTTCTGCCTTTTAGCCCCAAAATAAAGGGAATTTCTGCATTTTACCTCAAATTGAGAATAATTTCTGCCTTTTGCCTCAAAATAAGGGGAATTTTCTGCCTTTTTGTTTCAAAATAAGATAAATTTCTTCAATTTTGTACCATAATAAAAGAAATTTCTGCTCTTTGCCCCAAAATAAAAGGAATTTCTGACTTTTTGCCCTGAAATAAATGAAATTTCTGCAATTTTGCCCGAAAATAAGAGAAATTTGTGCCTCTTTGCCCCAAAATAAGAAGAAGTTTTGCCTTTTGCCCCAAAATATGGGGAATTTCAGCATTTTACCTCAAAATAAGAATTTCAGCCTTTTTGCCCCAAAATAAGGAAAATTTCTGCAATTTTGCCCCAAAATAAGGGGAATTTCTTCCTTTTTGCCCCAAAATAAAGGATATTTCAGCCTTTTTACCTGAAAATAAGTGAAATTTCTGCAATTTTGCCCCAAATAAGGGAAATTTCTGCAATTTTGCCTCAAAATAAGGTAAATTCCTGCAATTTTGCCCCAAAATAAGTGGAATTTCTGAGTTTTGTCCCAAAATAAGGAGAATTTCTGTCTTTTTGCCCCAACATACAGGGAATTTCTGCCTTTTTGCCCAACAATTAGGGGAATTTCTTCATTTTTGCTTCAAAATAAGGGGAATTTCTGCCTTTTTGGCTCTAAAGAAGTGGAATTTCTGTATTTTCCTTCCAAAACAAAAGGAATTTCTGTGTTTTTTGCCCCAAAATAAGGAAAATTTCTGACTTATTACCCTGAAATAAGTGAAATGTTTGCAATTTTGCCCCAAAATAAGGGAAATTTCTGCCTTTTTGCCCCCAAATAAGGGGAATTTCAGCCTTTTTACCTCAAAATAAGGGGAATTTCTGCATTTTTGCCACAAAATATTAGGAATTTCTGCCTTTTGGCCCCAAAATAAGAAAAATTTCTGCCATTTTTACCTGAAATAAGTGAAATTTCTGCAATTGTGCCCCAAAATAAGTAAAATTTCTGCAATTTTGCCCCAAAATAAGGGAAATTTCTGGAATTTTGCCCCAAAATAAGTGGAATTTCTGAGTTTTGCCCCAAAATAAAGAGAATTTCTGTCTTTTTGCCCCAACATATAGGGAATTTCTGCCTTTTTGCCCCACAATTAGGGGATTTTCTTCAATTCTGCTCCAAAATAGGGGGAATTTCTTCTTTTTTGCCCGAAAATAAGGGGAATGTATAACTTTTGCCACAAAAAAGAGAAATTTCTTCATTTTTGCCCCAAAATAAGAGGAATTTCTGCCTTCTTCCCTCAAAATAAGTGAAATTTCTGCCTTTTTACCTAAAAATGAACGGAATTTCTGTCTTTTTGCCCCAAAATAAAAGGAATTTTTGAATTTTGCCCTGAAATAAGTGAAATTTCTGCAATTTTTCCCCAAAATAAGGGAAATTTCTGCCTTTTTGCCACAAAATGAAGGGAATTTCTGTATTTTTGCCCCAAAATAAGGGGAATTTCAGCATTTTACCTCATAATAAGGCGAATCTCTGCCTTTTTGCCCCAAAATATGGGGAATTTCTTCATTTTTGCCCCAAATTAAAAAATTTTCTGCAATTTTGTACCAAAATAAAAGAAATTTCTGCCTTTTTGCCCCAAAATAAGAAAAATTTCTGCACTTTTTCCCTGAAATAAGTGAAATTTCTGCAATTTTGCCTCAAAATAAGGGAAATTTCTGCCTTATTGCCCCCAAATAATGGGAATTTCAGCCTTTTTACCTCAAAATAAGGGGAATTTCTGCATTTTTGCCACAAAATATTAGGAATTTCTGCCTTTTTGCCCCAAAATAAGAAAAATTTCTGCCTTTTCTTTATCTGAAATAAGTGAAATTTCTGCAATTTTGCCCCAAAATAAGTGAAATTTCTGCAAATTTGCCCCAAAATAAGGGAAATTTCTGGAATTTTGCCCCAAAATAAGTGGAATTTCTGAGTTTTGCCCCAAAATAAGGAGAATTTCTGTCTTTTTGCCCCAACATATAGGGAATTTCTGCCTTTTTGCCCCACAATTAGGGGATTTTCTTCAATTCTGCTCCAAAAAACGGGATATTTCTGCTTTTTTGCCCGAAAATAAGGAGAATATATACCTTTTGCCACAAAAAAAGAGAAATTTCTTCATTTTTGCACCAAAATAAGAAAAATTTCTGCCTTCTTACCTCACAATAAGTAAAATTTCTGCCTTTTTACCCAAAAATAAACAAAATTTCTGTCTTTTTGCCCAAAAATAAAAGGAATTTTTGAATTTTGCCCTGAAATAAGTGAAATTTCTGCAATTTTGCCCCAAAATAAGGGAAATTTCTGCCTTTTTGCCACAAAATAAATGGAATTTCTGTATTTTTGCCCCAAAATAAGGGGAATTTCAGCATTTTACCTCATAATAAGGCGAATCTCTGCCTTTTTGCCCCAAAATATGGGGAATTTCTTCATTTTTGCCCCAAAATAAAGAAAATTTCTGCAATTTTGTACCAAAATAAAAGAAATTTCTGCCTTTTTGCCCCAAAATAAGAGAAATTTCTGCACTTTTTCCCTGAAATAAGTGAAATTTCTGCAATTTTGCCCCAAAATAAGGGAAATTTCTGCAATTTTGCCCCAAAATATAGAAAATTTCTGCAATTTTGTACCAAAATAAAAGAAATTTCTGCCTTTTTGCCCCAAAATAAGAGAAATTTCTGCACTTTTTCCCTGAAATAAGTGAAATTTCTGCAATTTTGCCCCAAAATAAGAGAAATTTCTGCAATTTTGCCCCAAAATAAAGAAAATTTCTGCAATTTTACCCCAAAATAAGGGGAATTTCTGACTTTTTGCCCTGAAATAAGGAGAATTTCTGTCTTTTTGTTCCAAAATAATGTGAATTTCTGCATTTTCCTTCAAAATTAGGGAAATATGTGCAATTTTGCTTCAAAATACGGGGAAATCTGCCTTATTGCACAAAAATAAAGGGAATTTCTCCATTTTTGCACCAATATAAGGGGAATTTCTGAAATTTAGCTTTAAAATACGGGGAATTTCTGCGTTATTGTCCGAAATAAAGTGGAATTTCTGCCTTTTTGCCCTGAAATATTTGAAATTTCTGCAATTTTACCCCAAAATAAGGGGAATTTCTGTTTTTGGCCCCAAAATTAAGGGAATTTCTGCTTTTTGCCCCAAAATAAGGCAAATATCTGACTTTTTGCCCAGAAATAATTGAAATTTCTGCAATTTTGCCCCAAAATAATAGGAATTTCTGCCTTTTTGCCGAAAATAAGGGAATTTCAGCATTTTACCTTCAAATAAGGGGAATTTCTGCCTTTTTGCCACAAAATAAGGGGAATTTCTGCCCTATTGCCCTTAAATAAGGAAAATTTCTGCTTTTCTGCCCCTATTAACGGGAATTTCTGCCCTTTTGCCACAAAGTAAAGGGAATTTCTGCCTTTATGCCCCAAAATAACGGGAATTTCAGCCTTTTTACCTCAAAATATGGGTAATTTTTGCCTTTTTGTTCCAAAATAAGGAAAATTTCTACAATTTTGTATCAAAATTAAAGAAATTTCTGTTTTTGCCCGAAAATAAAAGGAATTTCTGACTTTTTGCCCTGAAATAAATGAAATTCCTGCAATTATGCCCGAAAATAAGGGAAATTTGTGCCTTTTTGCCCCCAAATGAGGGGAATTTCTGCCTTTTTGCCCCAAAATATGGGGAATTTCAGGATTTTACCTCAAAATAAGGGGAATTTCAGCCTTTTTGCACCAAAATATGGGGAATTTCTGCCTTTTTGCCACAAAATAAGAAAAATTTCTGCAAGTCTGTAACAATATAAAATAAATTTCTAAAATTTTGCCCCAAAATAAAGGAAATTTCTGATTTTTGCCCCAAAATAAAAAGAATTTCTCTATTTTTGCCCCAAAATAAAGGGAAATTCTGCCTTTTAGCCCCAAAATTAGGGGAGTTTCTGCAATTTTGCTCCAAAATACGAGAAATTTCTGCCTTTTTACCCGAAATTAAGTGGATTTTCTGCCTTTTTGCCTCCAAATAAGGGAAATTTCTGCAATTTTATCCCAAAATAAGGGAAATTTCTGCCTTTTTGCCCCAAAATAAGGGGAATTTCTGCCGTTTTGCCCTGAAATATGTGAAATTTCTGCAATTTTACCCCAAAATAAGGTGAATTTCTGCCTTTTTGCCCCAAAATAATGGGAATTTCTGCATTTTTGCTTCAAAATAAGAAAAATTTTTGCTTTTTTTCTCTGAAATAAGTGAAATTTCTGCAATTTTGCCCTAAAATAAGGGAAATTTCTGCAATTTTTCCCCATAATAAGGGAAATTTCTGCAATTTTGCCCCAAAATAAGGGGAATTTCTGTTTTTGTCCCCAAATAAGGGAAATTTCTGCAATTTTGCCCTAAAATAAGGGGATTTTCTGCATTTTTTGCCAAAAATAAGGGGAATTTCTGACATTTTGCCGCAAAATAAGTGAAATTTCTGCAGTTTTACCCCAAAATAAGGAAAATTTTTGCCTTTTTGCCCAAAAATTAGGGGAATTTCTGCAATTTTGCTCCAAAATACAAAGAATTTCTGCCTTTTTGCCCGAAAATAAAGGGAATGTATACCTTTTTGCCATAAAAAAGCAAATTTCTTCATTTTTGCCCCAAAATAAGGGGATTTTCCACCTTTTTGACTCAAAATAAGTGCAATTTCTGCCTTTTCCCCAAAATAAACAAAATTTCTGCCTTTTTGCCCCAAAATAAGGGGAATTTCAGCCTTATTACCTCAAAATAAGGGGAATTTCTGCCTTTTTGCCCCAAAATATGGGGAATTTCTGACTTTTTGCCCCAAAATAAAAAAAAATTTCTGCAATTTTGTACCAAAATAAAAAAAATTTCTGCCTTTTTGCCCCACCCAAAAAATTTCTGCCTTTTTTTTCTCAAATACCTGAAATTTCTGCAATTTTGCCCCAAAATAAGGGAAATTTCTGCAATTTTGCCCCAATGTAAAGGAAATTTCTGCAATTTTGCCCCAAAATAAGGGGAATTTCTGACTGTTTGCTCCCGAAAAAGGAGATTTTCTGTCTTTTTGCCCCAAAATAAGGAGAATTTCTGCCTTTCTGCCTGAAAATTAAGAGAATTTCTGCAATTTTGCTTCAAAATACAGGGAATTTCTGCCTTTTAGCCCCAAAATAAAGGGAATTTCTGCATTTTACCTCAAATTGAGAATAATTTCTGCCTTTTGCCTCAAAATAAGGGGAATTTTCTGCCTTTTTGTTTCAAAATAAGATAAATTTCTTCAATTTTGTACCATAATAAAAGAAATTTCTGCTCTTTGCCCCAAAATAAAAGGAATTTCTGACTTTTTGCCCTGAAATAAATGAAATTTCTGCAATTTTGCCCGAAAATAAGAGAAATTTGTGCCTCTTTGCCCCAAAATAAGAAGAAGTTTTGCCTTTTGCCCCAAAATATGGGGAATTTCAGCATTTTACCTCAAAATAAGAATTTCAGCCTTTTTGCCCCAAAATAAGGAAAATTTCTGCAATTTTGCCCCAAAATAAGGGGAATTTCTTCCTTTTTGCCCCAAAATAAAGGATATTTCAGCCTTTTTACCTGAAAATAAGTGAAATTTCTGCAATTTTGCCCCAAATAAGGGAAATTTCTGCAATTTTGCCTCAAAATAAGGTAAATTCCTGCAATTTTGCCCCAAAATAAGTGGAATTTCTGAGTTTTGTCCCAAAATAAGGAGAATTTCTGTCTTTTTGCCCCAACATATAGGGAATTTCTGCCTTTTTGCCCAACAATTAGGGGAATTTCTTCATTTTTGCTTCAAAATAAGGGGAATTTCTGCCTTTTTGCCTCTAAAGAAGTGGAATTTCTGTATTTTCCTTCCAAAACAAAGGGAATTTCTGTGTTTTTTGCCCCAAAATAAGGAAAATTTCTGACTTATTACCCTGAAATAAGTTATATGTTTGCAATTTTGCCCCAAAATAAGGGAAATTTCTGCCTTTTTGCCCCAAAATAAGGGGAATTTCAGCCTTTTTACCTCAAAATAAGGGGAATTTCTGCATTTTTGCCACAAAATATTAGGAATTTCTGCCTTTTTGCCCCAAAATAAGAAAAATTTCTGCCTTTTTTTTATCTGAAATAAGTGAAATTTCTGCAATTTTGCCCCAAAATAAGTGAAATTTCTGCAATTTTGCCCAAAAATAAGGGAAATTTCTGGAATTTTGCCCCAAAATAAGTGGAATTTCTGAGTTTTGCCCCAAAATAAGGAGAATTTCTGTCTTTTTGCCCCAACATATAGGGAATTTCTGCCTTTTTGCCCCACAATTAGGGGATTTTCTGCAATTGTGCTCCAAAAAACGGGATATTTCTGCTTTTTTGCCCGAAAATAAGGGGAATGTATAACTTTTGCCACAAAAAAGGGAAATTTCTTCATTTTTGCCCCAAAATAAGAGGAATTTCTGCCTTCTTACCTCACAATAAGTGAAATTTCTGCCTTTTTACCCAAAAATAAACAAAATTTCTGTCTTTTTGCCCAAAAATAAAAGGAATTTTTGAATTTTGCCCTGAAATAAGTGAAATTTCTGCAATTTTGCCCCAAAATAAGGGAAATTTCTGCCTTTTTGCCACAAAATAAAGGGAATTTCTGTATTTTTGCCCCAAAATAAGGGGAATTTCAGCATTTTACCTCATAATAAGGCGAATCTCTGCCTTTTTGCCCCAAAATATGGGGAATTTCTTCATTTTTGCCCCAAAATAAAGAAAATTTCTGCAATTTTGTACCAAAATAAAAGAAATTTCTGCCTTTTTGCCCCAAAATAAGAGAAATTTCTGCACTTTTTCCCTGAAATAAGTGAAATTTCTGCAATTTTGCCCCAAAATAAGGGAAATTTCTGCAATTTTGCCCCAAAATAAAGAAAATTTCTGCAATTTTGTACCAAAATAAAAGAAATTTCTGCCTTTTTGCCCCAAAATAAGAGAAATTTCTGCACTTTTTCCCTGAAATAAGTGAAATTTCTGCAATTTTGCCCCAAAATAAGAGAAATTTCTGCAATTTTGCCCCAAAATAAAGAAAATTTCTGCAATTTTACCCCAAAATAAGGGGAATTTCTGACTTTTTGCCCTGAAATAAGGAGAATTTCTGTCTTTTTGTTCCAAAATAATGTGAATTTCTGCATTTTCCTTCAAAATTAGGGAAATATGTGCAATTTTGCTTCAAAATACGGGGAAATCTGCCTTATTGCACAAAAATAAAGGGAATTTCTCCATTTTTGCACCAATATAAGGGGAATTTCTGAAATTTAGCTTTAAAATACGGGGAATTTCTGCGTTATTGTCCGAAATAAAGTGGAATTTCTGCCTTTTTGCCCTGAAATATTTGAAATTTCTGCAATTTTACCCCAAAATAAGGGGAATTTCTGTTTTTGGCCCCAAAATTAAGGGAATTTCTGCTTTTTGCCCCAAAATAAGGCAAATATCTGACTTTTTGCCCAGAAATAATTGAAATTTCTGCAATTTTGCCCCAAAATAATAGGAATTTCTGCCTTTTTGCCGAAAATAAGGGAATTTCAGCATTTTACCTTCAAATAAGGGGAATTTCTGCCTTTTTGCCACAAAATAAGGGGAATTTCTGCCCTATTGCCCTTAAATAAGGAAAATTTCTGCTTTTCTGCCCCTATTAACGGGAATTTCTGCCCTTTTGCCACAAAGTAAAGGGAATTTCTGCCTTTATGCCCCAAAATAACGGGAATTTCAGCCTTTTTACCTCAAAATATGGGTAATTTTTGCCTTTTTGTTCCAAAATAAGGAAAATTTCTACAATTTTGTATCAAAATTAAAGAAATTTCTGTTTTTGCCCGAAAATAAAAGGAATTTCTGACTTTTTGCCCTGAAATAAATGAAATTCCTGCAATTATGCCCGAAAATAAGGGAAATTTGTGCCTTTTTGCCCCCAAATGAGGGGAATTTCTGCCTTTTTGCCCCAAAATATGGGGAATTTCAGGATTTTACCTCAAAATAAGGGGAATTTCAGCCTTTTTGCACCAAAATATGGGGAATTTCTGCCTTTTTGCCACAAAATAAGAAAAATTTCTGCAAGTCTGTAACAATATAAAAGAAATTTCTAAAATTTTGCCCCAAAATAAAGGAAATTTCTGATTTTTGCCCCAAAATAAAAAGAATTTCTCTATTTTTGCCCCAAAATAAAGGGAAATTCTGCCTTTTAGCCCCAAAATTAGGGGAGTTTCTGCAATTTTGCTCCAAAATACGAGAAATTTCTGCCTTTTTACCCGAAATTAAGTGGATTTTCTGCCTTTTTGCCTCCAAATAAGGGAAATTTCTGCAATTTTATCCCAAAATAAGGGAAATTTCTGCCTTTTTGCCCCAAAATAAGGGGAATTTCTGCCGTTTTGCCCTGAAATATGTGAAATTTCTGCAATTTTACCCCAAAATAAGGTGAATTTCTGCCTTTTTGCCCCAAAATAATGGGAATTTCTGCCTTTTTGCTTCAAAATAAGAAAAATTTTTGCTTTTTTTCTCTGAAATAAGTGAAATTTCTGCAATTTTGCCCTAAAATAAGGGAAATTTCTGCAATTTTTCCCCATAATAAGGGAAATTTCTGCAATTTTGCCCCAAAATAAGGGGAATTTCTGTTTTTGTCCCCAAATAAGGGAAATTTCTGCAATTTTGCCCTAAAATAAGGGGATTTTCTGCATTTTTTGCCAAAAATAAGGGGAATTTCTGACATTTTGCCGCAAAATAAGTGAAATTTCTGCAGTTTTACCCCAAAATAAGGAAAATTTTTGCCTTTTTGCCCAAAAATTAGGGGAATTTCTGCAATTTTGCTCCAAAATACAAAGAATTTCTGCCTTTTTGCCCGAAAATAAAGGGAATGTATACCTTTTTGCCATAAAAAAGCAAATTTCTTCATTTTTGCCCCAAAATAAGGGGATTTTCCACCTTTTTGACTCAAAATAAGTGCAATTTCTGCCTTTTCCCCAAAATAAACAAAATTTCTGCCTTTTTGCCCCAAAATAAGGGGAATTTCAGCCTTATTACCTCAAAATAAGGGGAATTTCTGCCTTTTTGCCCCAAAATATGGGGAATTTCTGACTTTTTGCCCCAAAATAAAAAAAAATTTCTGCAATTTTGTACCAAAATAAAAAAAAATTTCTGCCTTTTTGACCCCCAAAAAAATTTCTGCCTTTTTTTTCTCAAATACCTGAAATTTCTGCAATTTTGCCCCAAAATAAGGGAAATTTCTGCAATTTTGCCCCAATGTAAAGGAAATTTCTGCAATTTTGCCCCAAAATAAGGGGAATTTCTGACTGTTTGCTCCCGAAAAAGGAGATTTTCTGTCTTTTTGCCCCAAAATAAGGAGAATTTCTGCCTTTCTGCCCGAAAATTAAGAGAATTTCTGCAATTTTGCTTCAAAATACAGGGAATTTCTGCCTTTTAGCCCCAAAATAAAGGGAATTTCTGCATTTTACCTCAAATTGAGAATAATTTCTGCCTTTTGCCTCAAAATAAGGGGAATTTTCTGCCTTTTTGTTTCAAAATAAGATAAATTTCTTCAATTTTGTACCATAATAAAAGAAATTTCTGCTCTTTGCCCCAAAATAAAAGGAATTTCTGACTTTTTGCCCTGAAATAAATGAAATTTCTGCAATTTTGCCCGAAAATAAGAGAAATTTGTGCCTCTTTGCCCCAAAATAAGAAGAAGTTTTGCCTTTTGCCCCAAAATATGGGGAATTTCAGCATTTTACCTCAAAATAAGAATTTCAGCCTTTTTGCCCCAAAATAAGGAAAATTTCTGCAATTTTGCCCCAAAATAAGGGGAATTTCTTCCTTTTTGCCCCAAAATAAAGGATATTTCAGCCTTTTTACCTGAAAATAAGTGAAATTTCTGCAATTTTGCCCCAAATAAGGGAAATTTCTGCAATTTTGCCTCAAAATAAGGTAAATTCCTGCAATTTTGCCCCAAAATAAGTGGAATTTCTGAGTTTTGTCCCAAAATAAGGAGAATTTCTGTCTTTTTGCCCCAACATACAGGGAATTTCTGCCTTTTTGCCCAACAATTAGGGGAATTTCTTCATTTTTGCTTCAAAATAAGGGGAATTTCTGCCTTTTTGGCTCTAAAGAAGTGGAATTTCTGTATTTTCCTTCCAAAACAAAAGGAATTTCTGTGTTTTTTGCCCCAAAATAAGGAAAATTTCTGACTTATTACCCTGAAATAAGTGAAATGTTTGCAATTTTGCCCCAAAATAAGGGAAATTTCTGCCTTTTTGCCCCCAAATAAGGGGAATTTCAGCCTTTTTACCTCAAAATAAGGGGAATTTCTGCATTTTTGCCACAAAATATTAGGAATTTCTGCCTTTTGGCCCCAAAATAAGAAAAATTTCTGCCATTTTTACCTGAAATAAGTGAAATTTCTGCAATTGTGCCCCAAAATAAGTAAAATTTCTGCAATTTTGCCCCAAAATAAGGGAAATTTCTGGAATTTTGCCCCAAAATAAGTGGAATTTCTGAGTTTTGCCCCAAAATAAGGAGAATTTCTGTCTTTTTGCCCCAACATATAGGGAATTTCTGCCTTTTTGCCCCACAATTAGGGGATTTTCTTCAATTCTGCTCCAAAATAGGGGGAATTTCTTCTTTTTTGCCCGAAAATAAGGGGAATGTATAACTTTTGCCACAAAAAAGAGAAATTTCTTCATTTTTGCCCTAAAATAAGAGGAATTTCTGCCTTCTTCCCTCAAAATAAGTGAAATTTCTGCCTTTTTACCTAAAAATGAACGGAATTTCTGTCTTTTTGCCCCAACATAAAAGGAATTTTTGAATTTTGCCCTGAAATAAGTGAAATTTCTGCAATTTTTCCCCAAAATAAGGGAAATTTCTGCCTTTTTGCCACAAAATGAAGGGAATTTCTGTATTTTTGCCCCAAAATAAGGGGAATTTCAGCATTTTACCTCATAATAAGGCGAATCTCTGCCTTTTTGCCCCAAAATATGGGGAATTTCTTCATTTTTGCCCCAAATTAAAAAATTTTCTGCAATTTTGTACCAAAATAAAAGAAATTTCTGCCTTTTTGCCCCAAAATAAGAGAAATTTCTGCACTTTCTCCCTGAAATAAGTGAAATTTCTGCAATTTTGCCTCAAAATAAGGGAAATTTCTGCCTTATTGCCCCCAAATAATGGGAATTTCAGCCTTTTTACCTCAAAATAAGGGGAATTTCTGCATTTTTGCCACAAAATATTAGGAATTTCTGCCTTTTTGCCCCAAAATAAGAAAAATTTCTGCCTTTTCTTTATCTGACATAAGTGAAATTTCTGCAATTTTGCCCCAAAATAAGTGAAATTTCTGCAAATTTGCCCCAAAATAAGGGAAATTTCTGGAATTTTGCCCCAAAATAAGTGGAATTTCTGAGTTTTGCCCCAAAATAAGGAGAATTTCTGTCTTTTTGCCCCAACATATAAGGAATTTCTGACTTTTTGCCCCACAATTAGGGGATTTTCTTCAATTCTGCTCCAAAAAACGGGATATTTCTGCTTTTTTGCCCGAAAATAAGGAGAATATATACCTTTTGCCACAAAAAAAGAGAAATTTCTTCATTTTTGCACCAAAATAAGAAAAATTTCTGCCTTCTTACCTCACAATAAGTAAAATTTCTGCCTTTTTACCCAAAAATAAACAAAATTTCTGTCTTTTTGCCCAAAAATAAAAGGAATTTTTGAATTTTGCCCTGAAATAAGTGAAATTTCTGCAATTTTGCCCCAAAATAAGGGAAATTTCTGCCTTTTTGCCACAAAATAAATGGAATTTCTGTATTTTTGCCCCAAAATAAGGGGAATTTCAGCATTTTACCTCATAATAAGGCGAATCTCTGCCTTTTTGCCCCAAAATATGGGGAATTTCTTCATTTTTGCCCCAAAATAAAGAAAATTTCTGCAATTTTGTACCAAAATAAAAGAAATTTCTGCCTTTTTGCCCCAAAATAAGAGAAATTTCTGCACTTTTTCCCTGAAATAAGTGAAATTTCTGCAATTTTGCCCCAAAATAAGGGAATTTTCTGCAATTTTGCCCCAAAATAAAGAAAATTTCTGCAATTTTGTACCAAAATAAAAGAAATTTCTGCCTTTTTGCCCCAAAATAAGAGAAATTTCTGCACTTTTTCCCTGAAATAAGTGAAATTTCTGCAATTTTGCCCCAAAATAAGAGAAATTTCTGCAATTTTGCCCCAAAATAAAGAAAATTTCTGCAATTTTACCCCAAAATAAGGGGAATTTCTGACTTTTTGCCCTGAAATAAGGAGAATTTCTGTCTTTTTGTTCCAAAATAATGTGAATTTCTGCATTTTCCTTCAAAATTAGGGAAATATGTGCAATTTTGCTTCAAAATACGGGGAAATCTGCCTTATTGCACAAAAATAAAGGGAATTTCTCCATTTTTGCACCAATATAAGGGGAATTTCTGAAATTTAGCTTTAAAATACGGGGAATTTCTGCGTTATTGTCCGAAATAAAGTGGAATTTCTGCCTTTTTGCCCTGAAATATTTGAAATTTCTGCAATTTTACCCCAAAATAAGGGGAATTTCTGTTTTTGGCCCCAAAATTAAGGGAATTTCTGCTTTTTGCCCCAAAATAAGGCAAATATCTGACTTTTTGCCCAGAAATAATTGAAATTTCTGCAATTTTGCCCCAAAATAATAGGAATTTCTGCCTTTTTGCCGAAAATAAGGGGAATTTCAGCATTTTACCTTCAAATAAGGGGAATTTCTGCCTTTTTGCCACAAAATAAGGGGAATTTCTGCCCTATTGCCCTTAAATAAGGAAAATTTCTGCTTTTCTGCCCCTATTAACGGGAATTTCTGCCCTTTTGCCACAAAGTAAAGGGAATTTCTGCCTTTATGCCCCAAAATAACGGGAATTTCAGCCTTTTTACCTCAAAATAAGGGGAATTTCTGCCTTTTTCCCCAAAATATGGGTAATTTTTGCCTTTTTGTTCCAAAATAAGGAAAATTTCTACAATTTTGTATCAAAAGAAAAGAAATTTCTGTTTTTGCCCGAAAATAAAAGGAATTTCTGACTTTTTGCCCTGAAATAAATGAAATTCCTGCAATTATGCTCGAAAATAAGGGAAATTTGTGCCTTTTTGCCCCCAAATGAGGGGAATTTCTGCCTTTTTGCCCCAAAATATGGGGAATTTCAGGATTTTACCTCAAAATAAGGGGAATTTCAGCCTTTTTGCACCAAAATATGGGGAATTTCTGCCTTTTTGCCACAAAATAAGAAAAATTTCTGCAAGTCTGTAACAATATAAAAGAAATTTCTAAAATTTTGCCCCAAAATAAAGGAAATTTCTGATTTTTGCCCAAAAATAAAAAGAATTTCTCTATTTTTGCCACAAAATAAAGGGAAATTCTGCCTTTTAGCCCCAAAATTAGGGGAGTTTCTGCAATTTTGCTCCAAAATACGAGAAATTTCTGCCTTTTTACCCGAAATTAAGTGGTTTTTCTGCCTTTTTGCCCCCAAATAAGGGAAATTTCTGCAATTTTATCCCAAAATAAGGGAAATTTCTGCCTTTTTGCCCCAAAATAAGGGGAATTTCTGCCGTTTTGCCCTGAAATACGTAAAATTTCTGCAATTTTACCCCAAAATAAGGTGAATTTCTGCCTTTTTGCCCCAAAATAATGGGAATTTCTGCTTTTTTGCCCCAAAATAAGAAAAATTTTTGCTTTTTTTCTCTGAAATAAGTGAAATTTCTGCAATTTTGCCCTAAAATAAGGGAAATTTCTGCAATTTTTCCCCATAATAAGGGAAATTTCTGCAATTTTGCCCCAAAATAAGGGGAATTTCTGTTTTTGTCCCCAAATAAGGGAAATTTCTGCAATTTTGCCCTAAAATAAGGGGATTTTCTGCATTTTTTGCCAAAAATAAGGGGAATTTCTGACATTTTGCCGCAAAATAAGTGAAATTTCTGCAGTTTTACCCCAAAATAAGGAAAATTTCTGCCTTTTTGCCCAAAAATTAGGGGAATTTCTGCAATTTTGCTCCAAAATACAAAGAATTTCTGCCTTTTTGCCCGAAAATAAAGGGAATGTATACCTTTTTGCCATAAAAAAGCAAATTTCTTCATTTTTGCCCCAAAATAAGAGGATTTTCCACCTTTTTGACTCAAAATAAGTGCAATTTCTGCCTTTTCCCCAAAATAAACGAAATTTCTGCCTTTTTGCCCCAAAATAAGGGGAATTTCAGCCTTATTACCTCAAAATAAGGGGAATTTCTGCCTTTTTGCCCCAAAATATGGGGAATTTCTGACTTTTTGCCCCAAAATAAGAAAAATTTCTTCAATTTTGTACCAAAATAAAAAAAATTTCTGCCTTTTTGCCCCCCCAAAAAAATTTCTGCCTTTTTTTTCTCAAATACCTGAAATTTCTGCAATTTTGCCCCAAAATAAGGGAAATTTCTGCAATTTTGCCCCAATGTAAAGGAAATTTCTGCAATTTTGCCCCAAAATAAGGGGAATTTCTGACTGTTTGCTCCCGAAAAAGGAGATTTTCTGTCTTTTTGCCCCAAAATAAGGAGAATTTCTGCCTTTTTGCCCGAAAATTAAGAGAATTTCTGCAATTTTGCTTCAAAATACAGGGAATTTCTGCCTTTTAGCCCCAAAATAAAGGGAATTTCTGCATTTTACCTCAAATTGAGAATAATTTCTGCCTTTTGCCTCAAAATAAGGGGAATTTTCTGCCTTTTTGTTTCAAAATAAGATAAATTTCTTCAATTTTGTACCATAATAAAAGAAATTTCTGCTCTTTGCCCCAAAATAAAAGGAATTTCTGACTTTTTGCCCTGAAATAAATGAAATTTCTGCAATTTTGCCCAAAAATAAGGGAAATTTGTGCCTCTTTGCCCCAAAATAAGAAGAAGTTTTGCCTTTTGCCCCAAAATATGGGGAATTTCAGCATTTTACCTCAAAATAAGAATTTCAGCCTTTTTGCCCCAAAATAAGAAAAATTTCTGCAATTTTGCCCCAAAATAAGGGGAATTTCTTCCTTTTTGCCCCAAAATAAAGGATATTTCAGCCTTTTTACCTGAAAATAAGTTAAATTTCTGCAATTTTGCCCCAAATAAGGGAAATTTCTGCAATTTTGCCTCAAAATAAGGTAAATTCCTGCAATTTTGCCCCAAAATAAGTGGAATTTCTGAGTTTTGTCCCAAAATAAGGAGAATTTCTGTCTTTTTGCCCCAACATATAGGGAATTTCTGCCTTTTTGCCCAACAATTAGGGGAATTTCTTCATTTTTGATTCAAAATAAGGGGAATTTCTGCCTTTTTGCCTCTAAAGAAGTGGAATTTCTGTATTTTCCTTCCAAAACAAAGGGAATTTCTGTGTTTTTTGCCCCAAAATAAGGAAAATTTCTGACTTATTACCCTGAAATAAGTTATATGTTTGCAATTTTGCCCCAAAATAAGGGAAATTTCTGCCTTTTTGCCCCAAAATAAGGGGAATTTCAGCCTTTTTACCTCAAAATAAGGGGAATTTCTGCATTTTTGCCACAAAATATTAGGAATTTCTGCCTTTTTGCCCCAAAATAAGAAAAATTTCTGCCTTTTTTTTATCTGAAATAAGTGAAATTTCTGCAATTTTGCCCCAAAATAAGTGAAATTTCTGCAATTTTGCCCCAAAATAAGGGAAATTTCTGGAATTTTGCCCCAAAATAAGTGGAATTTCTGAGTTTTGCCCCAAAATAAGGAGAATTTCTGTCTTTTTGCCCCAACATATAGGGAATTTCTGCCTTTTTGCCCCACAATTAGGGGATTTTCTGCAATTGTGCTTCAAAAAACGGGATATTTCTGCTTTTTTGCCCGAAAATAAGGAGAATATATACCTTTTGCCACAAAAAAAGGGAAATTTCTTCATTTTTGCCCCAAAATAAGAGGAATTTCTGCCTTCTTACATCACAATAAGTGAAATTTCTGCCTTTTTACCCAAAAATAAACAAAATTTCTGTCTTTTTGCCCAAAAATAAAAGGAATTTTTGAATTTTGCCCTGAAATAAGTGAAATTTCTGCAATTTTGCCCCAAAATAAGGGAAATTTCTGCCTTTTTGCCACAAAATAAAGGGAATTTCTGTATTTTTGCCCCAAAATAAGGGGAATTTCAGCATTTTACCTCATAATAAGGCGAATCTCTGCCTTTTTGCCCCAAAATATGGGGAATTTCTGCAATTTTGCCCCAAAATAAAGAAAATTTCTGCAATTTTGTACCAAAATAAAAGAAATTTCTGCCTTTTTGCCCCAAAATAAGAGAAATTTCTGCACTTTTTCCCTGAAATAAGTGAAATTTCTGCAATTTTGCCCCAAAATAAGGGAAATTTCTGCAATTTTGCCCCAAAATAAAGAAAATTTCTGCAATTTTACCCCAAATTAAGGGGAATTTCTGACTTTTTGCCCTGAAATAAGGAGAATTTCTGTCTTTTTGTTCCAAAATAATGTGAATTTCTGCATTTTCCTTCAAAATTAGGGAAATATGTGCAATTTTGCTTCAAAATACGGGGAAATCTGCCTTATTGCACAAAAATAAAGGGAATTTCTCCATTTTTGCACCAATATAAGGGGAATTTCTGAAATTTAGCTTTAAAATACGGGGAATTTCTGCGTTATTGTCCGAAATAAAGTGGAATTTCTGCCTTTTTGCCCTGAAATATTTGAAATTTCTGCAATTTTACCCCAAAATAAGGGGAATTTCTGTTTTTGGCCCCAAAATTAAGGGAATTTCTGCTTTTTGCCCCAAAATAAGGCAAATATCTGACTTTTTGCCCAGAAATAATTGAAATTTCTGCAATTTTGCCCCAAAATAATAGGAATTTCTGCCTTTTTGCCGAAAATAAGGGGAATTTCAGCATTTTACCTTCAAATAAGGGGAATTTCTGCCTTTTTGCCACAAAATAAGGGGAATTTCAGCCTTTTTACCTCAAAATAAGGGGAATTTCTGCATTTTTGCCACAAAATATTAGGAATTTCTGCCTTTTTGCCCCAAAATAAGAAAAATTTCTGCCTTTTTTTATCTGAAATAAGTGAAATTTCTGCAATTTTGCCCCAAAATAAGTGAAATTTCTGCAATTTTGCCCCAAAATAAGGGAAATTTCTGGAATTTTGCCCCAAAATAAGTGGAATTTCTGAGTTTTGCCCCAAAATAAGGAGAATTTCTGTCTTTTTGCCCCAACATATAGGGAATTTCTGCCTTTTTGCCCCACAATTAGGGGATTTTCTGCAATTGTGCTCCAAAAAACGGGATATTTCTGCTTTTTTGCCCGAAAATAAGGAGAATATATACCTTTTGCCACAAAAAAAGGGAAATTTCTTTATTTTTGCCCCAAAATAAGAGGAATTTCTGCCTTCTTACCTCACAATAAGTGAAATTTCTGCCTTTTTACCCAAAAATAAACAAAATTTCTGTCTTTTTGCCCAAAAATAAAAGGAATTTTTGAATTTTGCCCTGAAATAAGTGAAATTTCTGCAATTTTGCCCCAAAATAAGGGAAATTTCTGCCTTTTTGCCACAAAATAAAGAGAATTTCTGTATTTTTGCCCCAAAATAAGGGGAATTTCAGCATTTTACCTCATAATAAGGCGAATCTCTGCCTTTTTGCCCCAAAATATGGGGAATTTCTTCATTTTTGCCCCAAAATAAAGAAAATTTCTGCAATTTTGTACCAAAATAAAAGAAATTTCTGCCTTTTTGCCCCAAAATAAGAGAAATTTCTGCACTTTTTCCCTGAAATAAGTGAAATTTCTGCAATTTTGCCCCAAAATAAGGGAAATTTCTGCAATTTTGCCCCAAAATAAAGAAAATTTCTGCAATTTTACCCCTAAATAAGGGGAATTTCTGACTTTTTGCCCTGAAATAAGGAGAATTTCTGTCTTTTTGTTCCAAAATAATGTGAATTTCTGCATTTTCCTTCAAAATTAGGGAAATATGTGCAATTTTGCTTCAAAATACTGGGAAATCTGCCTTATTGCACAAAAATAAAGGGAATTTCTCCATTTTTGCACCAATATAAGGGGAATTTCTGAAATTTAGCTTTAAAATACGGGGAATTTCTGCGTTATTGTCCGAAATAAAGTGGAATTTCTGCCTTTTTGCCCTGAAATATTTGAAATTTCTGCAATTTTACCCCAAAATAAGGGGAATTTCTGTTTTTGGCCCCAAAATTAAGGGAATTTCTGCTTTTTGCCCAAAAATAAGGCAAATATCTGACTTTTTGCCCAGAAATAATTGAAATTTCTGCAATTTTGCCCCAAAATAATAGGAATTTCTGCCTTTTTGCCGAAAATAAGGGGAATTTCAGCATTTTACCTTCAAATAAGGGGAATTTCTGCCTTTTTGCCACAAAATAAGGGGAATTTCAGCCTTTTTACCTCAAAATAAGGGGAATTTCTGCATTTTTGCCACAAAATATTAGGAATTTCTGCCTTTTTGCCCCAAAATAAGAAAAATTTCTGCCTTTTTTTATCTGAAATAAGTGAAATTTCTGCAATTTTGCCCCAAAATAAGTGAAATTTCTGCAATTTTGCCCCAAAATAAGGGAAATTTCTGCCTTTTTGCCACAAAATAAAGAGAATTTCTGTATTTTTGCCCCAAAATAAGGGGAATTTCAGCATTTTACCTCATAATAAGGCGAATCTCTGCCTTTTTGCCCCAAAATATGGGGAATTTCTTCATTTTTGCCCCAAAATAAAGAAAATTTCTGCAATTTTGTACCAAAATAAAAGAAATTTCTGCCTTTTTGCCCCAAAATAAGAGAAATTTCTGCACTTTTTCCCTGAAATAAGTGAAATTTCTGCAATTTTGCCCCAAAATAAGGGAAATTTCTGCAATTTTGCCCCAAAATAAAGAAAATTTCTGCAATTTTACCCCAAAATAAGGGGAATTTCTGACTTTTTGCCCTGAAATAAGGAGAATTTCTGTCTTTTTGTTCCAAAATAATGTGAATTTCTGCATTTTCCTTCAAAATTAGGGAAATATGTGCAATTTTGCTTCAAAATACGGGGAAATCTGCCTTATTGCACAAAAATAAAGGGAATTTCTCCATTTTTGCACCAATATAAGGGGAATTTCTGAAATTTAGCTTTAAAATACGGGGAATTTCTGCGTTATTGTCCGAAATAAAGTGGAATTTCTGCCTTTTTGCCCTGAAATATTTGAAATTTCTGCAATTTTACCCCAAAATAAGGGGAATTTCTGTTTTTGGCCCCAAAATTAAGGGAATTTCTGCTTTTTGCCCAAAAATAAGGCAAATATCTGACTTTTTGCCCAGAAATAATTGAAATTTCTGCAATTTTGCCCCAAAATAATAGGAATTTCTGCCTTTTTGCCGAAAATAAGGGGAATTTCAGCATTTTACCTTCAAATAAGGGGAATTTCTGCCTTTTTGCCACAAAATAAGGGGAATTTCAGCCTTTTTACCTCAAAATAAGGGGAATTTCTGCATTTTTGCCACAAAATATTAGGAATTTCTGCCTTTTTGCCCCAAAATAAGAAAAATTTCTGCCTTTTTTTATCTGAAATAAGTGAAATTTCTGCAATTTTGCCCCAAAATAAGTGAAATTTCTGCAATTTTGCCCCAAAATAAGGGAAATTTCTGGAATTTTGCCCCAAAATAAGTGGAATTTCTGAGTTTTGCCCCAAAATAAGGAGAATTTCTGTCTTTTTGCCCCAACATATAGGGAATTTCTGCCTTTTTGCCCCACAATTAGGGGATTTTCTGCAATTGTGCTCCAAAAAACGGGATATTTCTGTTTTTTTGCCCGAAAATAAGGAGAATATATACCTTTTGCCACAAAAAAAGGGAAATTTCTTTATTTTTGCCCCAAAATAAGAGGAATTTCTGCCTTCTTACCTCACAATAAGTGAAATTTCTGCCTTTTTACCCAAAAATAAACAAAATTTCTGTCTTTTTGCCCAAAAATAAAAGGAATTTTTGAATTTTGCCCTGAAATAAGTGAAATTTCTGCAATTTTGCCCCAAAATAAGGGAAATTTCTGCCTTTTTGCCACAAAATAAAGAGAATTTCTGTATTTTTGCCCCAAAATAAGGGGAATTTCAGCATTTTACCTCATAATAAGGCGAATCTCTGCCTTTTTGCCCCAAAATATGGGGAATTTCTTCATTTTTGCCCCAAAATAAAGAAAATTTCTGCAATTTTGTACCAAAATAAAAGAAATTTCTGCCTTTTTGCCCCAAAATAAGAGAAATTTCTGCACTTTTTCCCTGAAATAAGTGAAATTTCTGCAATTTTGCCCCAAAATAAGGGAAATTTCTGCAATTTTGCCCCAAAATAAAGAAAATTTCTGCAATTTTACCCCAAAATAAGGGGAATTTCTGACTTTTTGCCCTGAAATAAGGAGAATTTCTGTCTTTTTGTTCCAAAATAATGTGAATTTCTGCATTTTCCTTCAAAATTAGGGAAATATGTGCAATTTTGCTTCAAAATACTGGGAAATCTGCCTTATTGCACAAAAATAAAGGGAATTTCTCCATTTTTGCACCAATATAAGGGGAATTTCTGAAATTTAGCTTTAAAATACGGGGAATTTCTGCGTTATTGTCCGAAATAAAGTGGAATTTCTGACTTTTTGCCCTGAAATATTTGAAATTTCTGCAATTTTACCCCAAAATAAGGGGAATTTCTGTTTTTGGCCCCAAAATTAAGGGAATTTCTGCTTTTTGCCCCAAAATAAGGCAAATATCTGACTTTTTGCCCAGAAATAATTGAAATTTCTGCAATTTTGCCCCAAAATAATAGGAATTTCTGCCTTTTTGCCGAAAATAAGGGGAATTTCAGCATTTTACCTTCAAATAAGGGGAATTTCTGCCTTTTTGCCACAAAATAAGGGGAATTTCTGCCCCATTGCCCTTAAATAAGGAAAATTTCGCTTTTCTGCCCCAATTAACGGGAATTTCTGCCTTTTTGCCACAAAGTAAAGGGAATTTCTGCCTTTTTGCCCCAAAACAACGGGAATTTCAGCCTTTTTACCTCAAAATAAGGGGAATTTCTGCCTTTTTCCCCAAAATATGGGTAATTTTTGCCTTTTTGTTCCAAAATAAGGAAAATTTCTACAAGTTTGTATGAAAATAAAAGAAATTTCTGTTTTTGCCCGAAAATAAAAGGAATTTCTGACTTTTTGCCCTGAAATAAATGAAATTCCTGCAATTATGCCCGAAAATAAGGGAAATTTGTGCCTTTTTGCCCCCAAATGAGGGGAATTTCTGCCTTTTTGCCCCAAAATATGGGGAATTTCAGGATTTTACCTCAAAATAAGGGGAATTTCAGCCTTTTTGCACCAAAATATGGGGAATTTCTGCCTTTTTGCCACAAAATAAGAAAAATTTCTGCAAGTCTGTAACAATATAAAAGAAATTTCTAAAATTTTGCCCCAAAATAAAGGAAATTTCTGATTTTTGCCCCAAAATAAAAAGAATTTCTCTATTTTTGCCCCAAAATAAAGGGAAATTCTGCCTTTTAGCCCCAAAATTAGGGGAGTTTCTGCAATTTTGCTCCAAAATACGAGAAATTTCTGCCTTTTTACCCGAAATTAAGTGGATTTTCTGCCTTTTTGCCCCCAAATAAGGGAAATTTCTGCAATTTTATCCCAAAATAAGGGAAATTTCTGTCTTTTTGCCCCAAAATAAGGGGAATTTCTGCCGTTTTGCCCTGAAATATGTAAAATTTCTGCAATTTTACCCCAAAATAAGGTGAATTTCTGCCTTTTTGCCCCAAAATAATGGGAATTTCTGCTTTTTTGCCCCAAAATAAGAAAAATTTTTGCTTTTTTTCTCGGAAATAAGTGAAATTTCTGCAATTTTGCCCTAAAATAAGGGAAATTTCTGCAATTTTTCCCCATAATAAGGGAAATTTCTGCAATTTTGCCCCAAAATAAGGGGAATTTCTGTTTTTGTCCCCAAATAAGGGAAATTTCTGCAATTTTGCCCTAAAATAAGGGGATTTTCTGCATTTTTTGCCAAAAATAAGGGGAATTTCTGACATTTTGCCGCAAAATAAGTGAAATTTCTGCAGTTTTACCCCAAAATAAGGAAAATTTCTGCCTTTTTGCCCAAAAATTAGGGGAATTTCTGCAATTTTGCTCCAAAATACAAAGAATTTCTGCCTTTTTGCCCGAAAATAAAGGGAATGTATACCTTTTTGCCATAAAAAAGCAAATTTCTTCATTTTTGCCCCAAAATAAGAGGATTTTCCACCTTTTTGACTCAAAATAAGTGCAATTTCTGCCTTTTCCCCAAAATAAACGAAATTTCTGCCTTTTTGCCCCAAAATAAGGGGAATTTCAGCCTTATTACCTCAAAATAAGGGGAATTTCTGCATTTTTGCCCCAAAATATGGGGAATTTCTGACTTTTTGCCCCAAAATAAGAAAAATTTCTTCAATTTTGTACCAAAATAAAAAAAATTTCTGCCTTTTTGCCCCCCCCAAAAAATTTCTGCCTTTTTTTTCTCAAATACCTGAAATTTCTGCAATTTTGCCCCAAAATAAGGGAAATTTCTGCAATTTTGCCCCAATGTAAAGGAAATTTCTGCAATTTTGCCCCAAAATAAGGGGAATTTCTGACTGTTTGCTCCCGAAAAAGGAGATTTTCTGTCTTTTTGCCCCAAAATAAGGAGAATTTCTGCCTTTTTGCCCAAAAATTAAGAGAATTTCTGCAATTTTGCTTCAAAATACAGGGAATTTCTGCCTTTTAGCCCCAAAATAAAGGGAATTTCTGCATTTTACCTCAAATTGAGAATAATTTCTGCCTTTTGCCTCAAAATAAGGGGAATTTTCTGCCTTTTTGTTTCAAAATAAGATAAATTTCTTCAATTTTGTACCATAATAAAAGAAATTTCTGCTCTTTGCCCCAAAATAAAAGGAATTTCTGACTTTTTGCCCTGAAATAAATGAAATTTCTGCAATTTTGCCCGAAAATAAGGGAAATTTGTGCAACTTTGCCCCAAAATAAGAAGAAGTTTTGCCTTTTGCCCCAAAATATGGGGAATTTCAGCATTTTACCTCAAAATAAGAATTTCAGCCTTTTTGCCCCAAAATAAGGAAAATTTCTGCAATTTTGCCCCAAAATAAGGGGAATTTCTTCCTTTTTGCCCCAAAATAAAGGATATTTCAGCCTTTTTACCTGAAAATAAGTGAAATTTCTGCAATTTTGCTCCAAATAAGGGAAATTTCTGCAATTTTGCCTCAAAATAAGGTAAATTCCTGCAATTTTGCCCCAAAATAAGTGGAATTTCTGAGTTTTGTCCCAAAATAAGGAGAATTTCTGTCTTTTTGCCCCAACATATAGGGAATTTCTGCCTTTTTGCCCAACAATTAGGGCAATTTCTTCATTTTTGCTTCAAAATAAGGGGAATTTCTGCCTTTTTGCCTCTAAAGAAGTGGAATTTCTGTATTTTCCTTCCAAAACAAAGGGAATTTCTGTGTTTTTTGCCCCAAAATAAGGAAAATTTCTGACTTATTACCCTGAAATAAGTTAAATGTTTGCAATTTTGCCCCAAAATAAGGGAAATTTCTGCCTTTTTGCCCCAAAATAAGGGGAATTTCAGCCTTTTTACCTCAAAATAAGGGGAATTTCTGCATTTTTGCCACAAAATATTAGGAATTTCTGCCTTTTTGCCCCAAAATAAGAAAAATTTCTGCCTTTTTTTATCTGAAATAAGTGAAATTTCTGCAATTTTGCCCCACAATAAGTGAAATTTCTGCAATTTTGCCCCAAAATAAGGGAAATTTCTGGAATTTTGCCCCAAAATAAGTGGAATTTCTGAGTTTTGCCCCAAAATAAGGAGAATTTCTGTCTTTTTGCCCCAACATATAGGGAATTTCTGCCTTTTTGCCCCACAATTAGGGGATTTTCTGCAATTGTGCTCCAAAAAACGGGATATTTCTGCTTTTTTGCCCGAAAATAAGGAGAATATATACCTTTTGCCACAAAAAAAGGGAAATTTCTTCATTTCTGCCCCAAAATAAGAGGAATTTCTGCCTTCTTACATCACAATAAGTGAAATTTCTGCCTTTTTACCCAAAAATAAACAAAATTTCTGTCTTTTTGCCCAAAAATAAAAGGAATTTTTGAATTTTGCCCTGAAATAAGTGAAATTTCTGCAATTTTGCCCCAAAATAAGGGAAATTTCTGCCTTTTTGCCACAAAATAAAGAGAATTTCTGTATTTTTGCCCCAAAATAAGGGGAATTTCAGCATTTTACCTCATAATAAGGCGAATCTCTGCCTTTTTGCCCCAAAATATGGGGAATTTCTGCAATTTTGCCCCAAAATAAAGAAAATTTCTGCAATTTTGTACCAAAATAAAAGAAATTTCTGCCTTTTTGCCCCAAAATAAGAGAAATTTCTGCACTTTTTCCCTGAAATAAGTGAAATTTCTGCAATTTTGCCCCAAAATAAGGGAAATTTCTGCAATTTTGCCCCAAAATAAAGAAAATTTCTGCAATTTTACCCCAAAATAAGGGGAATTTCTGACTTTTTGCCCTGAAATAAGGAGAATTTCTGTCTTTTTGTTCCAAAATAATGTGAATTTCTGCATTTTCCTTCAAAATTAGGGAAATATATGCAATTTTGCTTCAAAATACGGGGAAATCTGCCTTATTGCACAAAATAAAGGGAATTTCTCCATTTTTGCACCAATATAAGGGGAATTTCTGAAATTTAGCTTTAAAATACGGGGAATTTCTGCGTTATTGTCCGAAATAAAGTGGAATTTCTGCCTTTTTGCCCTGAAATATTTGAAATTTCTGCAATTTTACCCCAAAATAAGGGGAATTTCTGTTTTTGGCCCCAAAATTAAGGGAATTTCTGCTTTTTGCCCCAAAATAAGGCAAATATCTGACTTTTTGCCCAGAAATAATTGAAATATCTGCAATTTTGCCCCAAAATAATAGGAATTTTTGCCTTTTTGCTGAAAATAAGGGGAATTTCAGCATTTTACCTTCAAATAATGGGAATTTCTGCCTTTTTGCCACAAAATAAGGGGAATTTCTGCCCTATTGCCCTTAAATAAGGAAAATTTCGCTTTTCTGCCCCAATTAACGGGAATTTCTGCCTTTTTGCCACAAAGTAAAGGGAATTTCTTCCTTTTTGCCCCAAAATAACGGGAATTTCAGCCTTTTTACCTCAAAATAAGGGGAATTTCTGCCTTTTTCCCCAAAATATGGGTAATTTTTGCCTTTTTGTTCCAAAATAAGGAAAATTTCTACAATTTTGTATCAAAATAAAAGAAATTTCTGTTTTTGCCCGAAAATAAAAGGAATTTCTGACTTTTTGCCCTGAAATAAATGAAATTCCTGCAATTATGCCCGAAAATAAGGGAAATTTGTGCCTTTTTGCCCCCAAATGAGGGGAATTTCTGCCTTTTTGCCCCAAAATATGGGGAATTTCAGGATTTTACCTCAAAATAAGGGGAATTTCAGCCTTTTTGCACCAAAATATGGGGAATTTCTGCCTTTTTGCCACAAAATAAGAAAAATTTCTGCAAGTCTGTAACAATATAAAAGAAATTTCTAAAATTTTGCCCCAAAATAAAGGAAATTTCTGATTTTTGCCCCAAAATAAAAAGAATTTCTCTATTTTTGCCCCAAAATAAAGGGAAATTCTGCCTTTTAGCCCCAAAATTAGGGGAGTTTCTGCAATTTTGCTCCAAAATACGAGAAATTTCTGCCTTTTTACCCGAAATTAAGTGGATTTTCTGCCTTTTTGCCCCCAAATAAGGGAAATTTCTGCAATTTTATCCCAAAATAAGGGAAATTTCTGCCTTTTTGCCCCAAAATAAGGGGAATTTCTGCCGTTTTGCCCTGAAATATGTAAAATTTCTGCAATTTTACCCCAAAATAAGGTGAATTTCTGCCTTTTTGCCCAAAAATAATGGGAATTTCTGCTTTTTTGCCCCAAAATAAGAAAAATTTTTGCTTTTTTTCTCGGAAATAAGTGAAATTTCTGCAATTTTGCCCTAAAATAAGGGAAATTTCTGCAATTTTTCCCCATAATAAGGGAAATTTCTGCAATTTTGCCCCAAAATAAGGGGAATTCCTGTTTTTGTCCCCAAATAAGGGAAATTTCTGCAATTTTGCCCTAAAATAAGGGGATTTTCTGCATTTTTTGCCAAAAATAAGGGGAATTTCTGACATTTTGCCGCAAAATAAGTGAAATTTCTGCAGTTTTACCCCAAAATAAGGAAAATTTCTGCCTTTTTGCCCAAAAATTAGGGGAATTTCTGCAATTTTGCTCCAAAATACAAAGAATTTCTGCCTTTTTGCCCGAAAATAAAGGGAATGTATACCTTTTTGCCATAAAAAAGCAAATTTCTTCATTTTTGCCCCAAAATAAGAGGATTTTCCACCTTTTTGACTCAAAATAAGTGCAATTTCTGCCTTTTCCCCAAAATAAACGAAATTTCTGCCTTTTTGCCCCAAAATAAGGGGAATTTCAGCCTTATTACCTCAAAATAAGGGGAATTTCTGCATTTTTGCCCCAAAATATGGGGAATTTCTGACTTTTTGCCCCAAAATAAGAAAAATTTCTTCAATTTTGTACCAAAATAAAAAAAATTTCTGCCTTTTTGCCCCCCCAAAAAAATTTCTGCCTTTTTTTTCTCAAATACCTGAAATTTCTGCAATTTTGCCCCAAAATAAGGGAAATTTCTGCAATTTTGCCCCAATGTAAAGGAAATTTCTGCAATTTTGCCCCAAAATAAGGGGAATTTCTGACTGTTTGCTCCCGAAAAAGGAGATTTTCTGTCTTTTTGCCCCAAAATAAGGAGAATTTCTGCCTTTTTGCCCGAAAATTAAGAGAATTTCTGCAATTTTGCTTCAAAATACAGGGAATTTCTGCCTTTTAGCCCCAAAATAAAGGGAATTTCTGCATTTTACCTCAAATTGAGAATAATTTCTGCCTTTTGCCTCAAAATAAGGGGAATTTTCTGCCTTTTTGTTTCAAAATAAGATAAATTTCTTCAATTTTGTACCATAATAAAAGAAATTTCTGCTCTTTGCCCCAAAATAAAAGGAATTTCTGACTTTTTGCCCTGAAATAAATGAACTTTCTGCAATTTTGCCCAAAAATAAGGGAAATTTGTGCCTCTTTGCCCCAAAATAAGAAGAAGTTTTGCCTTTTGCCCCAAAATATGGGGAATTTCAGCATTTTACCTCAAAATAAGAATTTCAGCCTTTTTGCCCCAAAATAAGGAAAATTTCTGCAATTTTGCCCCAAAATAAGGGGAATTTCTTCCTTTTTGCCCCAAAATAAAGGATATTTCAGCCTTTTTACCTGAAAATAAGTGAAATTTCTGCAATTTTGCCCCAAATAAGGGAAATTTCTGCAATTTTGCCTCAAAATAAGGTAAATTCCTGCAATTTTGCCCCAAAATAAGTGGAATTTCTGAGTTTTGTCCCAAAATAAGGAGAATTTCTGTCTTTTTGCCCCAACATATAGGGAATTTCTGCCTTTTTGCCCAACAATTAGGGGAATTTCTTCATTTTTGATTCAAAATAAGGGGAATTTCTGCCTTTTTGCCTCTAAAGAAGTGGAATTTCTGTATTTTCCTTCCAAAACAAAGGGAATTTCTGTGTTTTTTGCCCCAAAATAAGGAAAATTTCTGACTTATTACCCTGAAATAAGTTAAATGTTTGCAATTTTGCCCCAAAATAAGGGAAATTTCTGCCTTATTGCCCCCAAATAATGGGAATTTCAGTCTTTTTACCTCAAAATAAGGGGAATTTCTGCATTTTTGCCACAAAATATTAGGAATTTCTGCCTTTTTGCCCCAAAATAAGAAAAATTTCTGCCTTTTCTTTATCTGAAATAAGTGAAATTTCTGCAATTTTGCCCCAAAATAAGTGAAATTTCTGCAAATTTGCCCCAAAATAAGGGAAATTTCTGGAATTTTGCCCCAAAATAAGTGGAATTTCTGAGTTTTGCCCCAAAATAAGGAGAATTTCTGTCTTTTTGCCCCAACATATAGGGAATTTCTGCCTTTTTGCCCCACAATTAGGGGATTTTCTTCAATTCTGCTCCAAAAAACGGGATATTTCTGCTTTTTTGCCCGAAAATAAGGAGAATACATACCTTTTGCCACAAAAAAAGAGAAATTTCTTCATTTTTGCACCAAAATAAGAAAAATTTCTGCCTTCTTACCTCACAATAAGTAAAATTTCTGCCTTTTTACCCAAAAATAAACAAAATTTCTGTCTTTTTGCCCAAAAATAAAAGGAATTTTTGAATTTTGCCCTGAAATAAGTGAAATTTCTGCAATTTTGCCCCAAAATAAGGGAAATTTCTGCCTTTTTGCCACAAAATAAAGGGAATCTCTGTATTTTTGCCCCAAAATAAGGGGAATTTCAGCATTTTACCTCATAATAAGGCGAATCTCTGCCTTTTTGCCCCAAAATATGGGGAATTTCTTCATTTTTGCCCCAAAATAAAGAAAATTTCTGCAATTTTGTACCAAAATAAAAGAAATTTCTGCCTTTTTGCCCCAAAATAAGAGAAATTTCTGCACTTTTTCCCTGAAATAAGTGAAATTTCTGCAATTTTGCCCCAAAATAAGGGAAATTTCTGCAATTTTGCCCCAAAATAAAGAAAATTTCTGCAATTTTGTACCAAAATAAAAGAAATTTCTGCCTTTTTGCCCCAAAATAAGAGAAATTTCTGCACTTTTTCCCTGAAATAAGTGAAATTTCTGCAATTTTGCCCCAAAATAAGAGAAATTTCTGCAATTTTGCCCCAAAATAAAGAAAATTTCTGCAATTTTACCCCAAAAGAAGGGGAATTTCTGACTTTTTGCCCTGAAATAAGGAGAATTTCTGTCTTTTTGTTCCAAAATAATGTGAATTTCTGCATTTTCCTTCAAAATTAGGGAAATATGTGCAATTTTGCTTCAAAATACGGGGAAATCTGCCTTATTGCACAAAAATAAAGGGAATTTCTCCATTTTTGCACCAATATAAGGGGAATTTCTGAAATTTAGCTTTAAAATACAGGGAATTTCTGCGTTATTGTCCGAAATAAAGTGGAATTTCTGCCTTTTTGCCCTGAAATATTTGAAATTTCTGCAATTTTACCCCAAAATAAGGGGAATTTCTGTTTTTGGCCCCAAAATTAAGGGAATTTCTGCTTTTTGCCCCAAAATAAGGCAAATATCTGACTTTTTGCCCAGAAATAATTGAAATTTCTGCAATTTTGCCCCAAAATAATAGGAATTTCTGCCTTTTTGCCGAAAATAAGGGGAATTTCAGCATTTTACCTTCAAATAAGGGGAATTTCTGCCTTTTTGCCACAAAATAAGGGGAATTTCTGCCCTATTGCCCTTAAATAAGGAAAATTTCGCTTTTCTGCCCCAATTAACGGGAATTTCTGCCTTTTTGCCACAAAGTAAAGGGAATTTCTGCCTTTTTGCCCCAAAATAACGGGAATTTCAGCCTTTTTACCTCAAAATAAGGGGAATTTCTGCCTTTTTCCCAAAAATATGGGTAATTTTTGCCTTTTTGTTCCAAAATAAGGAAAATTTCTACAATTTTGTATCAAAATAAAAGAAATTTCTGTTTTTGCCCGAAAATAAAAGGAATTTCTGACTTTTTGCCCTGAAATAAATGAAATTCCTGCAATTATGCCCGAAAATAAGGGAAATTTGTGCCTTTTTGCCCCCAAATGAGGGGAATTTCTGCCTTTTTGCCCCAAAATATGGGGAATTTCAGGATTTTACCTCAAAATAAGGGGAATTTCAGACTTTTTGCACCAAAATATGGGGAATTTCTGCCTTTTTGCCACAAAATAAGAAAAATTTCTGCAAGTCTGTAACAATATAAAAGAAATTTCTAAAATTTTGCCCCAAAATAAAGGAAATTTCTGATTTTTGCCCCAAAATAAAAAGAATTTCTCTATTTTTGCCCCAAAATAAAGGGAAATTCTGCCTTTTAGCCCCAAAATTAGGGGAGTTTCTGCAATTTTGCTCCAAAATACGAGAAATTTCTGCCTTTTTACCCGAATTTAAGTGGATTTTCTGCCTTTTTGCCCCCAAATAAGGGAAATTTCTGCAATTTTATCCCAAAATAAGGGAAATTTCTGCCTTTTTGCCCCAAAATAAGGGGAATTTCTGCAGTTTTGCCCTGAAATATGTAAAATTTCTGCAATTTTACCCCAAAATAAGGTGAATTTCTGCCTTTTTGCCCCAAAATAATGAGAATTTCTGCTTTTTTGCCCCAAAATAAGAAAAATTTTTGCTTTTTTTCTCAGAAATAAGTGAAATTTCTGCAATTTTGCCCTAAAATAAGGGAAATTTCTGCAATTTTTCCCCATAATAAGTGAAATTTCTGCAATTTTGCCCCAAAATAAGGGGAATTTCTGTTTTTGTCCCCAAATAAGGGAAATTTCTGCAATTTTGCCCTAAAATAAGGGGATTTTCTGCATTTTTTGCCAAAAATAAGGGGAATTTCTGACATTTGGCCGCAAAATAAGTGAAATTTCTGCAGTTTTACCCCAAAATAAGGAAAATTTCTGCCTTTTTGCCCAAAAATTAGGGAAATTTCTGCAATTTTGCTCCAAAATACAAAGAATTTCTGCCTTTTTGCCCGAAAATAAAGGGAATGTATACCTTTTTGCCATAAAAAAGCAAATTTCTTCATTTTTGCCCCAAAATAAGAGGATTTTCCACCTTTTTGACTCAAAATAAGTGCAATTTCTGCCTTTTCCCCAAAATAAACGAAATTTCTGCCTTTTTGCCCCAAAATAAGGGGAATTTCAGCCTTATTACCTCAAAATAAGGGGAATTTCTGCATTTTTGCCCCAAAATATGGGGAATTTCTGACTTTTTGCCCCAAAATAAGAAAAATTTCTTCAATTTTGTACCAAAATAAAAAAAATTTCTGCCTTTTTGCCCCCCCAAAAAAATTTCTGCCTTTTTTTTCTCAAATACCTGAAATTTCTGCAATTTTGCCCCAAAATAAGGGAAATTTCTGCAATTTTGCTTCAAAATACAGGGAATTTCTGCCTTTTAGCCCCAAAATAAAGGGAATTTCTGCATTTTACCTCAAATTGAGAATAATTTCTGCCTTTTGCCTCAAAATAAGGGGAATTTTCTGCCTTTTTGTTTCAAAATAAGATAAATTTCTTCAATTTTGTACCATAATAAAAGAAATTTCTGCTCTTTGCCCCAAAATAAAAGGAATTTCTGACTTTTTGCCCTGAAATAAATGAAATTTCTGCAATTTTGCCCGAAAATAAGAGAAATTTGTGCCTCTTTGCCCCAAAATAAGAAGAAGTTTTGCCTTTTGCCCCAAAATATGGGGAATTTCAGCATTTTACCTCAAAATAAGAATTTCAGCCTTTTTGCCCCAAAATAAGGAAAATTTCTGCAATTTTGCCCCAAAATAAGGGGAATTTCTTCCTTTTTGCCCCAAAATAAAGGATATTTCAGCCTTTTTACCTGAAAATAAGTGAAATTTCTGCAATTTTGCCCCAAATAAGGGAAATTTCTGCAATTTTGCCTCAAAATAAGGTAAATTCCTGCAATTTTGCCCCAAAATAAGTGGAATTTCTGAGTTTTGTCCCAAAATAAGGAGAATTTCTGTCTTTTTGCCCCAACATACAGGGAATTTCTGCCTTTTTGCCCAACAATTAGGGGAATTTCTTCATTTTTGCTTCAAAATAAGGGGAATTTCTGCCTTTTTGGCTCTAAAGAAGTGGAATTTCTGTATTTTCCTTCCAAAACAAAAGGAATTTCTGTGTTTTTTGCCCCAAAATAAGGAAAATTTCTGACTTATTACCCTGAAATAAGTGAAATGTTTGCAATTTTGCCCCAAAATAAGGGAAATTTCTGCCTTTTTGCCCCCAAATAAGGGGAATTTCAGCCTTTTTACCTCAAAATAAGGGGAATTTCTGCATTTTTGCCACAAAATATTAGGAATTTCTGCCTTTTGGCCCCAAAATAAGAAAAATTTCTGCCATTTTTACCTGAAATAAGTGAAATTTCTGCAATTGTGCCCCAAAATAAGTAAAATTTCTGCAATTTTGCCCCAAAATAAGGGAAATTTCTGGAATTTTGCCCCAAAATAAGTGGAATTTCTGAGTTTTGCCCCAAAATAAGGAGAATTTCTGTCTTTTTGCCCCAACATATAGGGAATTTCTGCCTTTTTGCCCCACAATTAGGGGATTTTCTTCAATTCTGCTCCAAAATAGGGGGAATTTCTTCTTTTTTGCCCGAAAATAAGGGGAATGTATAACTTTTGCCACAAAAAAGAGAAATTTCTTCATTTTTGCCCTAAAATAAGAGGAATTTCTGCCTTCTTCCCTCAAAATAAGTGAAATTTCTGCCTTTTTACCTAAAAATGAACGGAATTTCTGTCTTTTTGCCCCAACATAAAAGGAATTTTTGAATTTTGCCCTGAAATAAGTGAAATTTCTGCAATTTTTCCCCAAAATAAGGGAAATTTCTGCCTTTTTGCCACAAAATGAAGGGAATTTCTGTATTTTTGCCCCAAAATAAGGGGAATTTCAGCATTTTACCTCATAATAAGGCGAATCTCTGCCTTTTTGCCCCAAAATATGGGGAATTTCTTCATTTTTGCCCCAAATTAAAAAATTTTCTGCAATTTTGTACCAAAATAAAAGAAATTTCTGCCTTTTTGCCCCAAAATAAGAGAAATTTCTGCACTTTCTCCCTGAAATAAGTGAAATTTCTGCAATTTTGCCTCAAAATAAGGGAAATTTCTGCCTTATTGCCCCCAAATAATGGGAATTTCAGCCTTTTTACCTCAAAATAAGGGGAATTTCTGCATTTTTGCCACAAAATATTAGGAATTTCTGCCTTTTTGCCCCAAAATAAGAAAAATTTCTGCCTTTTTTTTTATCTGAAATAAGTGAAATTTCTGCAATTTTGCCCCAAAATAAGTGAAATTTCTGCAAATTTGCCCCAAAATAAGGGAAATTTCTGGAATTTTGCCCCAAAATAAGTGGAATTTCTGAGTTTTGCCCCAAAATAAGGAGAATTTCTTTTTGCCCCAACATATAGGGAATTTCTGCCTTTTTGCCCCACAATTAGGGGATTTTCTTCAATTCTGCTCCAAAAAACGGGATATTTCTGCTTTTTTGCCCGAAAATAAGGAGAATATATACCTTTTGCCACAAAAAAAAAGAAATTTCTTCATTTTTGCACCAAAATAAGAAAAATTTCTGCCTTCTTACCTCACAATAAGTAAAATTTCTGCCTTTTTACCCAAAAATAAACAAAATTTCTGTTTTTTTGCCCAAAAATAAAAGGAATTTTTGAATTTTGCCCTGAAATAAGTGAAATTTCTGCAATTTTGCCCCAAAATAAGGGAAATTTCTGCCTTTTTGCCACAAAATAAAGGGAATCTCTGTATTTTTGCCCCAAAATAAGGGGAATTTCAGCATTTTACCTCATAATGAGGCGAATCTCTGCCTTTTTGCCCCAAAATATGGGGAATTTCTTCATTTTTGCCCCAAAATAAAGAAAATTTCTGCAATTTTGTACCAAAATAAAAGAAATTTCTGCCTTTTTGCCCCAAAATAAGAGAAATTTCTGCACTTTTTCCCTGAAATAAGTGAAATTTCTGCAATTTTGCCCCAAAATAAGGGAAATTTCTGCAATTTTGCCCCAAAATAAAGAAAATTTCTGCAATTTTGTACCAAAATAAAAGAAATTTCTGCCTTTTTGCCCCAAAATAAGAGAAATTTCTGCACTTTTTCCCTGAAATAAGTGAAATTTCTGCAATTTTGCCCCAAAATAAGAGAAATTTCTGCAATTTTGCCCCAAAATAAAGAAAATTTCTGCAATTTTACCCCAAAAGAAGGGGAATTTCTGACTTTCTGCCCTGAAATAAGGAGAATTTCTGTCTTTTTGTTCCAAAATAATGTGAATTTCTGCATTTTCCTTCAAAATTAGGGAAATATGTGCAATTTTGCTTCAAAATACGGGGAAATCTGCCTTATTGCACAAAAATAAAGGGAATTTCTCCATTTTTGCACCAATATAAGGGGAATTTCTGAAATTTAGCTTTAAAATACGGGGAATTTCTGCGTTATTGTCCGAAATAAAGTGGAATTTCTGCCTTTTTGCCCTGAAATATTTGAAATTTCTGCAATTTTACCCCAAAATAAGGGGAATTTCTGTTTTTGGCCCCAAAATTAAGGGAATTTCTGCTTTTTGCCCCAAAATAAGGCAAATATCTGACTTTTTGCCCAGAAATAATTGAAATTTCTGCAATTTTGCCCCAAAATAATAGGAATTTCTGCCTTTTTGCCGAAAATAAGGGAATTTCAGCATTTTACCTTCAAATAAGGGGAATTTCTGCCTTTTTGCCACAAAATAAGGGGAATTTCTGCCCTATTGCCCTTAAATAAGGAAAATTTCTGCTTTTCTGCCCCTATTAACGGGAATTTCTGCCCTTTTGCCACAAAGTAAAGGGAATTTCTGCCTTTATGCCCCAAAATAACGGGAATTTCAGCCTTTTTACCTCAAAATATGGGTAATTTTTGCCTTTTTGTTCCAAAATAAGGAAAATTTCTACAATTTTGTATCAAAATTAAAGAAATTTCTGTTTTTGCCCGAAAATAAAAGGAATTTCTGACTTTTTGCCCTGAAATAAATGAAATTCCTGCAATTATGCCCGAAAATAAGGGAAATTTGTGCCTTTTTGCCCCCAAATGAGGGGAATTTCTGCCTTTTTGCCCCAAAATATGGGGAATTTCAGGATTTTACCTCAAAATAAGGGGAATTTCAGCCTTTTTGCACCAAAATATGAGGAATTTCTGCCTTTTTGCCACAAAATAAGAAAAATTTCTGCAAGTCTGTAACAATATAAAAGAAATTTCTAAAATTTTGCCCCAAAATAAAGGAAATTTCTGATTTTTGCCCCAAAATAAAAAGAATTTCTCTATTTTTGCCCCAAAATAAAGGGAAATTCTGCCTTTTAGCCCCAAAATTAGGGGAGTTTCTGCAATTTTGCTCCAAAATACGAGAAATTTCTGCCTTTTTACCCGAAATTAAGTGGATTTTCTGCCTTTTTGCCTCCAAATAAGGGAAATTTCTGCAATTTTATCCCAAAATAAGGGAAATTTCTGCCTTTTTGCCCCAAAATAAGGGGAATTTCTGCCGTTTTGCCCTGAAATATGTGAAATTTCTGCAATTTTACCCCAAAATAAGGTGAATTTCTGCCTTTTTGCCCCAAAATAATGGGAATTTCTGCCTTTTTGCTTCAAAATAAGAAAAATTTTTGCTTTTTTTCTCTGAAATAAGTGAAATTTCTGCAATTTTGCCCTAAAATAAGGGAAATTTCTGCAATTTTTCCCCATAATAAGGGAAATTTCTGCAATTTTGCCCCAAAATAAGGGGAATTTCTGTTTTTGTCCCCAAATAAGGGAAATTTCTGCAATTTTGCCCTAAAATAAGGGGATTTTCTGCATTTTTTGCCAAAAATAAGGGGAATTTCTGACATTTTGCCGCAAAATAAGTGAAATTTCTGCAGTTTTACCCCAAAATAAGGAAAATTTTTGCCTTTTTGCCCAAAAATTAGGGGAATTTCTGCAATTTTGCTCCAAAATACAAAGAATTTCTGCCTTTTTGCCCGAAAATAAAGGGAATGTATACCTTTTTGCCATAAAAAAGCAAATTTCTTCATTTTTGCCCCAAAATAAGGGGATTTTCCACCTTTTTGACTCAAAATAAGTGCAATTTCTGCCTTTTCCCCAAAATAAACAAAATTTCTGCCTTTTTGCCCCAAAATAAGGGGAATTTCAGCCTTATTACCTCAAAATAAGGGGAATTTCTGCCTTTTTGCCCCAAAATATGGGGAATTTCTGACTTTTTGCCCCAAAATAAAAAAAAATTTCTGCAATTTTGTACCAAAATAAAAAAAATTTCTGCCTTTTTGCCCCCCCCAAAAAATTTCTGCCTTTTTTTTCTCAAATACCTGAAATTTCTGCAATTTTGCCCCAAAATAAGGGAAATTTCTGCAATTTTGCCCCAATGTAAAGGAAATTTCTGCAATTTTGCCCCAAAATAAGGGGAATTTCTGACTGTTTGCTCCCGAAAAAGGAGATTTTCTGTCTTTTTGCCCCAAAATAAGGAGAATTTCTGCCTTTCTGCCCAAAAATTAAGAGAATTTCTGCAATTTTGCTTCAAAATACAGGGAATTTCTGCCTTTTAGCCCCAAAATAAAGGGAATTTCTGCATTTTACCTCAAATTGAGAATAATTTCTGCCTTTTGCCTCAAAATAAGGGGAATATTCTGCCTTTTTGTTTCAAAATAAGATAAATTTCTTCAATTTTGTACCATAATAAAAGAAATTTCTGCTCTTTGCCCCAAAATAAAAGGAATTTCTGACTTTTTGCCCTGAAATAAATGAAATTTCTGCAATTTTGCCCGAAAATAAGAGAAATTTGTGCCTCTTTGCCCCAAAATAAGAAGAAGTTTTGCCTTTTGCCCCAAAATATGGGGAATTTCAGCATTTTACCTCAAAATAAGAATTTCAGCCCTTTTGCCCCAAAATAAGGAAAATTTCTGCAATTTTGCCCCAAAAGAAGGGGAATTTCTTCCTTTTTGCCCCAAAATAAAGGATATTTCAGCCTTTTTACCTGAAAATAAGTGAAATTTCTGCAATTTTGCCCCAAATAAGGGAAATTTCTGCAATTTTGCCTCAAAATAAGGTAAATTCCTGCAATTTTGCCCCAAAATAAGTGGAATTTCTGAGTTTTGTCCCAAAATAAGGAGAATTTCTGTCTTTTTGCCCCAACATACAGGGAATTTCTGCCTTTTTGCCCAACAATTAGGGGAATTTCTTCATTTTTGCTTCAAAATAAGGGGAATTTCTGCCTTTTTGGCTCTAAAGAAGTGGAATTTCTGTATTTTCCTTCCAAAACAAAAAAAATTTCTGTGTTTTTTGCCCCAAAATAAGGAAAATTTCTGACTTATTACCCTGAAATAAGTGAAATGTTTGCAATTTTGCCCCAAAATAAGGGAAATTTCTGCCTTTTTGCCCCCAAATAAGGGGAATTTCAGCCTTTTTACCTCAAAATAAGGGGAATTTCTGCATTTTTGCCACAAAATATTAGGAATTTCTGCCTTTTGGCCCCAAAATAAGAAAAATTTCTGCCATTTTTACCTGAAATAAGTGAAATTTCTGCAATTGTGCCCCAAAATAAGTAAAATTTCTGCAATTTTGCCCCAAAATAAGGGAAATTTCTGGAATTTTGCCCCAAAATAAGTGGAATTTCTGAGTTTTGCCCCAAAATAAGGAGAATTTCTGTCTTTTTGCCCCAACATATAGGGAATTTCTGCCTTTTTGCCCCACAATTAGGGGATTTTCTTCAATTCTGCTCCAAAATAGGGGGAATTTCTTCTTTTTTGCCCGAAAATAAGGGGAATGTATAACTTTTGCCACAAAAAAGAGAAATTTCTTCATTTTTGCCCCAAAATAAGAGGAATTTCTGCCTTCTTCCCTCAAAATAAGTGAAATTTCTGCCTTTTTACCTAAAAATGAACGGAATTTCTGTCTTTTTGCCCCAAAATAAAAGGAATTTTTGAATTTTGCCCTGAAATAAGTGAAATTTCTGCAATTTTTCCCCAAAATAAGGGAAATTTCTGCCTTTTTGCCACAAAATGAAGGGAATTTCTGTATTTTTGCCCCAAAATAAGGGGAATTTCAGCATTTTACCTCATAATAAGGCGAATCTCTGCCTTTTTGCCCCAAAATATGGGGAATTTCTTCATTTTTGCCCCAAATTAAAAAATTTTCTGCAATTTTGTACCAAAATAAAAGAAATTTCTGCCTTTTTGCCCCAAAATAAGAGAAATTTCTGCACTTTTTCCCTGAAATAAGTGAAATTTCTGCAATTTTGCCTCAAAATAAGGGAAATTTCTGCCTTATTGCCCCCAAATAATGGGAATTTCAGTCTTTTTACCTCAAAATAAGGGGAATTTCTGCATTTTTGCCACAAAATATTAGGAATTTCTGCCTTTTTGCCCCAAAATAAGAAAAATTTCTGCCTTTTCTTTATCTGAAATAAGTGAAATTTCTGCAATTTTGCCCCAAAATAAGTGAAATTTCTGCAAATTTGCCCCAAAATAAGGGAAATTTCTGGAATTTTGCCCCAAAATAAGTGGAATTTCTGAGTTTTGCCCCAAAATAAGGAGAATTTCTGTCTTTTTGCCCCAACATATAGGGAATTTCTGCCTTTTTGCCCCACAATTAGGGGATTTTCTTCAATTCTGCTCCAAAAAACGGGATATTTCTGCTTTTTTGCCCGAAAATAAGGAGAATACATACCTTTTGCCACAAAAAAAGAGAAATTTCTTCATTTTTGCACCAAAATAAGAAAAATTTCTGCCTTCTTACCTCACAATAAGTAAAATTTCTGCCTTTTTACCCAAAAATAAACAAAATTTCTGTCTTTTTGCCCAAAAATAAAAGGAATTTTTGAATTTTGCCCTGAAATAAGTGAAATTTCTGCAATTTTGCCCCAAAATAAGGGAAATTTCTGCCTTTTTGCCACAAAATAAAGGGAATCTCTGTATTTTTGCCCCAAAATAAGGGGAATTTCAGCATTTTACCTCATAATAAGGCGAATCTCTGCCTTTTTGCCCCAAAATATGGGGAATTTCTTCATTTTTGCCCCAAAATAAAGAAAATTTCTGCAATTTTGTACCAAAATAAAAGAAATTTCTGCCTTTTTGCCCCAAAATAAGAGAAATTTCTGCACTTTTTCCCTGAAATAAGTGAAATTTCTGCAATTTTGCCCCAAAATAAGGGAAATTTCTGCAATTTTGCCCCAAAATAAAGAAAATTTCTGCAATTTTGTACCAAAATAAAAGAAATTTCTGCCTTTTTGCCCCAAAATAAGAGAAATTTCTGCACTTTTTCCCTGAAATAAGTGAAATTTCTGCAATTTTGCCCCAAAATAAGAGAAATTTCTGCAATTTTGCCCCAAAATAAAGAAAATTTCTGCAATTTTACCCCAAAAGAAGGGGAATTTCTGACTTTTTGCCCTGAAATAAGGAGAATTTCTGTCTTTTTGTTCCAAAATAATGTGAATTTCTGCATTTTCCTTCAAAATTAGGGAAATATGTGCAATTTTGCTTCAAAATACGGGGAAATCTGCCTTATTGCACAAAAATAAAGGGAATTTCTCCATTTTTGCACCAATATAAGGGGAATTTCTGAAATTTAGCTTTAAAATACAGGGAATTTCTGCGTTATTGTCCGAAATAAAGTGGAATTTCTGCCTTTTTGCCCTGAAATATTTGAAATTTCTGCAATTTTACCCCAAAATAAGGGGAATTTCTGTTTTTGGCCCCAAAATTAAGGGAATTTCTGCTTTTTGCCCCAAAATAAGGCAAATATCTGACTTTTTGCCCAGAAATAATTGAAATTTCTGCAATTTTGCCCCAAAATAATAGGAATTTCTGCCTTTTTGCCGAAAATAAGGGAATTTCAGCATTTTACCTTCAAATAAGGGGAATTTCTGCCTTTTTGCCACAAAATAAGGGGAATTTCTGCCCTATTGCCCTTAAATAAGGAAAATTTCTGCTTTTCTGCCCCAATTAACGGGAATTTCTGCCCTTTTGCCACAAAGTAAAGGGAATTTCTGCCTTTATGCCCCAAAATAACGGGAATTTCAGCCTTTTTACCTCAAAATATGGGTAATTTTTGCCTTTTTGTTCCAAAATAAGGAAAATTTCTACAATTTTGTATCAAAATTAAAGAAATTTCTGTTTTTGCCCGAAAATAAAAGGAATTTCTGACTTTTTGCCCTGAAATAAATGAAATTCCTGCAATTATGCCCGAAAATAAGGGAAATTTGTGCCTTTTTGCCCCCAAATGAGGGGAATTTCTGCCTTTTTGCCCCAAAATATGGGGAATTTCAGGATTTTACCTCAAAATAAGGGGAATTTCAGCCTTTTTGCACCAAAATATGAGGAATTTCTGCCTTTTTGCCACAAAATAAGAAAAATTTCTGCAAGTCTGTAACAATATAAAAGAAATTTCTAAAATTTTGCCCCAAAATAAAGGAAATTTCTGATTTTTGCCCCAAAATAAAAAGAATTTCTCTATTTTTGCCCCAAAATAAAGGGAAATTCTGCCTTTTAGCCCCAAAATTAGGGGAGTTTCTGCAATTTTGCTCCAAAATACGAGAAATTTCTGCCTTTTTACCCGAAATTAAGTGGATTTTCTGCCTTTTTGCCTCCAAATAAGGGAAATTTCTGCAATTTTATCCCAAAATAAGGGAAATTTCTGCCTTTTTGCCCCAAAATAAGGGGAATTTCTGCCGTTTTGCCCTGAAATATGTGAAATTTCTGCAATTTTACCCCAAAATAAGGTGAATTTCTGCCTTTTTGCCCCAAAATAATGGGAATTTCTGCCTTTTTGCTTCAAAATAAGAAAAATTTTTGCTTTTTTTCTCTGAAATAAGTGAAATTTCTGCAATTTTGCCCTAAAATAAGGGAAATTTCTGCAATTTTTCCCCATAATAAGGGAAATTTCTGCAATTTTGCCCCAAAATAAGGGGAATTTCTGTTTTTGTCCCCAAATAAGGGAAATTTCTGCAATTTTGCCCTAAAATAAGGGGATTTTCTGCATTTTTTGCCAAAAATAAGGGGAATTTCTGACATTTTGCCGCAAAATAAGTGAAATTTCTGCAGTTTTACCCCAAAATAAGGAAAATTTTTGCCTTTTTGCCCAAAAATTAGGGGAATTTCTGCAATTTTGCTCCAAAATACAAAGAATTTCTGCCTTTTTGCCCGAAAATAAAGGGAATGTATACCTTTATGCCATAAAAAAGCAAATTTCTTCATTTTTGCCCCAAAATAAGGGGATTTTCCACCTTTTTGACTCAAAATAAGTGCAATTTCTGCCTTTTCCCCAAAATAAACAAAATTTCTGCCTTTTTGCCCCAAAATAAGGGGAATTTCAGCCTTATTACCTCAAAATAAGGGGAATTTCTGCCTTTTTGCCCCAAAATATGGGGAATTTCTGACTTTTTGCCCCAAAATAAAAAAAAATTTCTGCAATTTTGTACCAAAATAAAAAAAAATTTCTGCCTTTTTGCCCCCCCCAAAAAATTTCTGCCTTTTTTTTCTCAAATACCTGAAATTTCTGCAATTTTGCCCCAAAATAAGGGAAATTTCTGCAATTTTGCCCCAATGTAAAGGAAATTTCTGCAATTTTGCCCCAAAATAAGGGGAATTTCTGACTGTTTGCTCCCGAAAAAGGAGATTTTCTGTCTTTTTGCCCCACAATAAGGAGAATTTCTGCCTTTCTGCCCGAAAATTAAGAGAATTTCTGCAATTTTGCTTCAAAATACAGGGAATTTCTGCCTTTTAGCCCCAAAATAAAGGGAATTTCTGCATTTTACCTCAAATTGAGAATAATTTCTGCCTTTTGCCTCAAAATAAGGGGAATTTTCTGCCTTTTTGTTTCAAAATAAGATAAATTTCTTCAATTTTGTACCATAATAAAAGAAATTTCTGCTCTTTGCCCCAAAATAAAAGGAATTTCTGACTTTTTGCCCTGAAATAAATGAAATTTCTGCAATTTTGCCCGAAAATAAGAGAAATTTGTGCCTCTTTGCCCCAAAATAAGAAGAAGTTTTGCCTTTTGCCCCAAAATATGGGGAATTTCAGCATTTTACCTCAAAATAAGAATTTCAGCCTTTTTGCCCCAAAATAAGGAAAATTTCTGCAATTTTGCCCCAAAATAAGGGGAATTTCTTCCTTTTTGCCCCAAAATAAAGGATATTTCAGCCTTTTTACCTGAAAATAAGTGAAATTTCTGCAATTTTGCCCCAAATAAGGGAAATTTCTGCAATTTTGCCTCAAAATAAGGTAAATTCCTGCAATTTTGCCCCAAAATAAGTGGAATTTCTGAGTTTTGTCCCAAAATAAGGAGAATTTCTGTCTTTTTGCCCCAACATACAGGGAATTTCTGCCTTTTTGCCCAACAATTAGGGGAATTTCTTCATTTTTGCTTCAAAATAAGGGGAATTTCTGCCTTTTTGGCTCTAAAGAAGTGGAATTTCTGTATTTTCCTTCCAAAACAAAAGGAATTTCTGTGTTTTTTGCCCCAAAATAAGGAAAATTTCTGACTTATTACCCTGAAATAAGTGAAATGTTTGCAATTTTGCCCCAAAATAAGGGAAATTTCTGCCTTTTTGCCCCCAAATAAGGGGAATTTCAGCCTTTTTACCTCAAAATAAAGGGAATTTCTGCATTTTTGCCACAAAATATTAGGAATTTCTGCCTTTTGGCCCCAAAATAAGAAAAATTTCTGCCATTTTTACCTGAAATAAGTGAAATTTCTGCAATTGTGCCCCAAAATAAGTAAAATTTCTGCAATTTTGCCCCAAAATAAGGGAAATTTCTGGAATTTTGCCCCAAAATAAGTGGAATTTCTGAGTTTTGCCCCAAAATAAGGAGAATTTCTGTCTTTTTGCCCCAACATATAGGGAATTTCTGCCTTTTTGCCCCACAATTAGGGGATTTTCTTCAATTCTGCTCCAAAATAGGGGGAATTTCTTCTTTTTTGCCCGAAAATAAGGGGAATGTATAACTTTTGCCACAAAAAAGAGAAATTTCTTCATTTTTGCCCCAAAATAAGAGGAATTTCTGCCTTCTTCCCTCAAAATAAGTGAAATTTCTGCCTTTTTACCTAAAAATGAACGGAATTTCTGTCTTTTTGCCCCAAAATAAAAGGAATTTTTGAATTTTGCCCTGAAATAAGTGAAATTTCTGCAATTTTTCCCCAAAATAAGGGAAATTTCTGCCTTTTTGCCACAAAATGAAGAGAATTTCTGTATTTTTGCCCCAAAATAAGGGGAATTTCAGCATTTTACCTCATAATAAGGCGAATCTCTGCCTTTTTGCCCCAAAATATGGGGAATTTCTTCATTTTTGCCCCAAATTAAAAAATTTTCTGCAATTTTGTACCAAAATAAAAGAAATTTCTGCCTTTTTGCCCCAAAATAAGAGAAATTTCTGCACTTTTTCCCTGAAATAAGTGAAATTTCTGCAATTTTGCCTCAAAATAAGGGAAATTTCTGCCTTATTGCCCCCAAATAATGGGAATTTCAGCCTTTTTACATCAAAATAAGGGGAATTTCTGCATTTTTGCCACAAAATATTAGGAATTTCTGCCTTTTTGCCCCAAAATAAGAAAAATTTCTGCCTTTTTTTTTATCTGAAATAAGTGAAATTTCTGCAATTTTGCCCCAAAATAAGTGAAATTTCTGCAAATTTGCCCCAAAATAAGGGAAATTTCTGGAATTTTGCCCCAAAATAAGTGGAATTTCTGAGTTTTGCCCCAAAATAAGGAGAATTTCTGTCTTTTTGCCCCAACATATAGGGAATTTCTGCCTTTTTGCCCCACAATTAGGGGATTTTCTTCAATTCTGCTCCAAAAAACGGGATATTTCTGCTTTTTTGCCCGAAAATAAGGAGAATATATACCTTTTGCCACAAAAAAAGAGAAATTTCTTCATTTTTGCACCAAAATAAGAAAAATTTCTGCCTTCTTACCTCACAATAAGTAAAATTTCTGCCTTTTTACCCAAAAATAAACAAAATTTCTGTCTTTTTGCCCAAAAATAAAAGGAATTTTTGAATTTTGCCCTGAAATAAGTGAAATTTCTGCAATTTTGCCCCAAAATAAGGGAAATTTCTGCCTTTTTGCCACAAAATAAATGGAATTTCTGTATTTTTGCCCCAAAATAAGGGGAATTTCAGCATTTTACCTCATAATGAGGCGAATCTCTGCCTTTTTGCCCCAAAATATGGGGAATTTCTTCATTTTTGCCCCAAAATAAAGAAAATTTCTGCAATTTTGTACCAAAATAAAAGAAATTTCTGCCTTTTTGCCCCAAAATAAGAGAAATTTCTGCACTTTTTCCCTGAAATAAGTGAAATTTCTGCAATTTTGCCCCAAAATAAGGGAAATTTCTGCAATTTTGCCCCAAAATAAAGAAAATTTCTGCAATTTTGTACCAAAATAAAAGAAATTTCTGCCTTTTTGCCCCAAAATAAGAGAAATTTCTGCACTTTTTCCCTGAAATAAGTGAAATTTCTGCAATTTTGCCCCAAAATAAGAGAAATTTCTGCAATTTTGCCCCAAAATAAAGAAAATTTCTGCAATTTTACCCCAAAATAAGGGGAATTTCTGACTTTTTGCCCTGAAATAAGGAGAATTTCTGTCTTTTTGTTCCAAAATAATGTGAATTTCTGCATTTTCCTTCAAAATTAGGGAAATATGTGCAATTTTGCTTCAAAATACGGGGAAATCTGCCTTATTGCACAAAAATAAAGGGAATTTCTCCATTTTTGCACCAATATAAGGGGAATTTCTGAAATTTAGCTTTAAAATACGGGGAATTTCTGCGTTATTGTCCGAAATAAAGTGGAATTTCTGCCTTTTTGCCCTGAAATATTTGAAATTTCTGCAATTTTACCCCAAAATAAGGGGAATTTCTGTTTTTGGCCCCAAAATTAAGGGAATTTCTGCTTTTTGCCCCAAAATAAGGCAAATATCTGACTTTTTGCCCAGAAATAATTGAAATTTCTGCAATTTTGCCCCAAAATAATAGGAATTTCTGCCTTTTTGCCGAAAATAAGGGGAATTTCAGCATTTTACCTTCAAATAAGGGGAATTTCTGCCTTTTTGCCACAAAATAAGGGGAATTTCTGCCCTATTGCCCTTAAATAAGGAAAATTTCTGCTTTTCTGCCCCTATTAACGGGAATTTCTGCCCTTTTGCCACAAAGTAAAGGGAATTTCTGCCTTTATGCCCCAAAATAACGGGAATTTCAGCCTTTTTACCTCAAAATAAAAGGAATTTCTGCCTTTTTCCCCAAAATATGGGTAATTTTTGCCTTTTTGTTCCAAAATAAGAAAAATTTCTACAATTTTGTATCAAAATAAAAGAAATTTCTGTTTTTGCCCCAAAATAAAAGGAATTTCTGACTTTTTGCCCTGAAATAAATGAAATTCCTGCAATTATGCCCGAAAATAAGGGAAATTTGTGCCTTTTTGCCCCCAAATGAGGGGAATTTCTGCCTTTTTGCCCCAAAATATGGGGAATTTCAGGATTTTACCTCAAAATAAAAGGAATTTCAGCCTTTTTGCACCAAAATATGGGGAATTTCTGCCTTTTTGCCACAAAATAAGAAAAATTTCTGCAAGTCTGTAACAATATAAAAGAAATTTCTAAAATTTTGCCCCAAAATAAAGGAAATTTCTGATTTTTGCCCAAAAATAAAAAGAATTTCTCTATTTTTGCCACAAAATAAAGGGAAATTCTGCCTTTTAGCCCCAAAATTAGGGGAGTTTCTGCAATTTTGCTCCAAAATACGAGAAATTTCTGCCTTTTTACCCGAAATTAAGTGGATTTTCTGCCTTTTTGCCCCCAAATAAGGGAAATTTCTGCAATTTTATCCCAAAATAAGGGAAATTTCTGCCTTTTTGCCCCAAAATAAGGGGAATTTCTGCCGTTTTGCCCTGAAATACGTAAAATTTCTGCAATTTTACCCCAAAATAAGGTGAATTTCTGCCTTTTTGCCCCAAAATAATGGGAATTTCTGCTTTTTTGCCCCAAAATAAGAAAAATTTTTGCTTTTTTTCTCGGAAATAAGTGAAACTTCTGCAATTTTGCCCTAAAATAAGGGAAATTTCTGCAATTTTTCCCCATAATAAGGGAAATTTCTGCAATTTTGCCCCAAAATAAGGGGAATTTCTGTTTTTGTCCCCAAATAAGGGAAATTTCTGATATTTTGCCCTAAAATAAGGGGATTTTCTGCATTTTTTGCCAAAAATAAGGGGAATTTCTGACATTTTGCCGCAAAATAAGTGATATTTCTGCAGTTTTACCCCAAAATAAGGAAAATTTCTGCCTTTTTGCCCAAAAATTAGGGGAATTTCTGCAATTTTGCTCCAAAATACAAAGAATTTCTGCCTTTTTGCCCGAAAATAAAGGGAATGTATACCTTTTTGCCATAAAAAAGCAAATTTCTTCATTTTTGCCCCAAAATAAGAGGATTTTCCACCTTTTTGACTCAAAATAAGTGCAATTTCTGCCTTTTCCCCAAAATAAACGAAATTTCTGCCTTTTTGCCCCAAAATAAGGGGAATTTCAGCCTTATTACCTCAAAATAAGGGGAATTTCTGCATTTTTGCCCCAAAATATGGGGAATTTCTGACTTTTTGCCCCAAAATAAGAAAAATTTCTTCAATTTTGTACCAAAATAAAAAAAATTTCTGCCTTTTTGCCCCCCCAAAAAAATTTCTGCCTTTTTTTTCTCAAATACCTGAAATTTCTGCAATTTTGCCCCAAAATAAGGGAAATTTCTGCAATTTTGCCCCAATGTAAAGGAAATTTCTGCAATTTTGCCCCAAAATAAGGGGAATTTCTGACTGTTTGCTCCCGAAAAAGGAGATTTTCTGTCTTTTTGCCCCAAAATAAGGAGAATTTCTGCCTTTTTGCCCGAAAATTAAGAGAATTTCTGCAATTTTGCTTCAAAATACAGGGAATTTCTGCCTTTTAGCCCCAAAATAAAGGGAATTTCTGCATTTTACCTCAAATTGAGAATAATTTCTGCCTTTTGCCTCAAAATAAGGGGAATTTTCTGCCTTTTTGTTTCAAAATAAGATAAATTTCTTCAATTTTGTACCATAATAAAAGAAATTTCTGCTCTTTGCCCCAAAATAAAAGGAATTTCTGACTTTTTGCCCTGAAATAAATGAAATTTCTGCAATTTTGCCCAAAAATAAGGGAAATTTGTGCCTCTTTGCCCCAAAATAAGAAGAAGTTTTGCCTTTTGCCCCAAAATATGGGGAATTTCAGCATTTTACCTCAAAATAAGAATTTCAGCCTTTTTGCCCCAAAATAAGGAAAATTTCTGCAATTTTGCCCCAAAATAAGGGGAATTTCTTCCTTTTTGCCCCAAAATAAAGGATATTTCAGCCTTTTTACCTGAAAATAAGTGAAATTTCTGCAATTTTGCTCCAAATAAGGGAAATTTCTGCAATTTTGCCTCAAAATAAGGTAAATTCCTGCAATTTTGCCCCAAAATAAGTGGAATTTCTGAGTTTTGTCCCAAAATAAGGAGAATTTCTGTCTTTTTGCCCCAACATATAGGGAATTTCTGCCTTTTTGCCCAACAATTAGGGGAATTTCTTCATTTTTGCTTCAAAATAAGGGGAATTTCTGCCTTTTTGCCTCTAAAGAAGTGGAATTTCTGTATTTTCCTTCCAAAACAAAGGGAATTTCTGTGTTTTTTGCCCCAAAATAAGGAAAATTTCGGACTTATTACCCTGAAATAAGTTATATGTTTGCAATTTTGCCCCAAAATAAGGGAAATTTCTGCCTTTTTGCCCCAAAATAAGGGGAATTTCAGCATTTTTACCTCAAAATAAGGGGAATTTCTGCATTTTTGCCACAAAATATTAGGAATTTCTGCCTTTTTGCCCCAAAATAAGAAAAATTTCTGCCTTTTTTTAATCTGAAATAAGTGAAATTTCTGCAATTTTGCCCCAAAATAAGTGAAATTTCTGCAATTTTGCCCCAAAATAAGGGAAATTTCTGGAATTTTGCCCCAAAATAAGTGGAATTTCTGAGTTTTGCCCCAAAATAAGGAGAATTTCTGTCTTTTTGCCCCAACATATAGGGAATTTCTGCCTTTTTGCCCCACAATTAGGGGATTTTCTGCAATTGTGCTCCAAAAAACGGGATATTTCTGCTTTTTTGCCCGAAAATAAGGAGAATATATACCTTTTGCCACAAAAAAAGGGAAATTTCTTTATTTTTGCCCCAAAATAAGAGGAATTTCTGCCTTCTTACCTCACAATAAGTGAAATTTCTGCCTTTTTACCCAAAAATAAACAAAATTTCTGTCTTTTTGCCCAAAAATAAAAGGAATTTTTGAATTTTGCCCTGAAATAAGTGAAATTTCTGCAATTTTGCCCCAAAATAAGGGAAATTTCTGCCTTTTTGCCACAAAATAAAGAGAATTTCTGTATTTTTGCCCCAAAATAAGGGGAATTTCAGCATTTTACCTCATAATAAGGCGAATCTCTGCCTTTTTGCCCCAAAATATGGGGAAATTCTTCATTTTTGCCCCAAAATAAAGAAAATTTCTGCAATTTTGTACCAAAAGAAAAGAAATTTCTGCCTTTTTGCCCCAAAATAAGAGAAATTTCTGCACTTTTTCCCTGAAATAAGTGAAATTTCTGCAATTTTGCCCCAAAATAAGGGAAATTTCTGCAATTTTGCCCCAAAATAAAGAAAATTTCTGCAATTTTACCCCAAAAGAAGGGGAATTTCTGACTTTTTGCCCTGAAATAAGGAGAATTTCTGTCTTTTTGTTCCAAAATAATGTGAATTTCTGCATTTTCCTTCAAAATTAGGGAAATATGTGCAATTTTGCTTCAAAATACGGGGAAATCTGCCTTATTGCACAAAAATAAAGGGAATTTCTCCATTTTTGCACCAATATAAGGGGAATTTCTGAAATTTAGCTTTAAAATACGGGGAATTTCTGCGTTATTGTCCGAAATAAAGTGGAATTTCTGCCTTTTTGCCCTGAAATATTTGAAATTTCTGCAATTTTACCCCAAAATAAGGGGAATTTCTGTTTTTGGCCCCAAAATTAAGGGAATTTCTGCTTTTTGCCCCAAAATAAGGCAAATATCTGACTTTTTGCCCAGAAATAATTGAAATTTCTGCAATTTTGCCCCAAAATAATAGGAATTTCTGCCTTTTTGCCGAAAATAAGGGGAATTTCAGCATTTTACCTTCAAATAAGGGGAATTTCTGCCTTTTTGCCACAAAATAAGGGGAATTTCTGCCCTATTGCCCTTAAATAAGGAAAATTTCGCTTTTCTGCCCCAATTAACGGGAATTTCTGCCTTTTTGCCACAAAGTAAAGGGAATTTCTGCCTTTTTGCCCCAAAATAACGGGAATTTCAGCCTTTTTACCTCAAAATAAGGGGAATTTCTGCCTTTTTCCCCAAAATATGGGTAATTTTTGCCTTTTTGTTCCAAAATAAGGAAAATTTCTACAATTTTGTATCAAAATAAAAGAAATTTCTGTTTTTGCCCAAAAATAAAAGGAATTTCTGACTTTTTGCCCTGAAATAAATGAAATTCCTGCAATTATGCCCGAAAATAAGGGAAATTTGTGCCTTTTTGCCCCCAAATGAGGGGAATTTCTGCCTTTTTGCCCCAAAATATGGGGAATTTCAGGATTTTACCTCAAAATAAGGGGAATTTCAGCCTTTTTGCACCAAAATATGGGGAATTTCTGCCTTTTTGCCACAAAATAAGAAAAATTTCTGCAAGTCTGTAACAATATAAAAGAAATTTCTAAAATTTTGCCCCAAAATAAAGGAAATTTCTGATTTTTGCCCCAAAATAAAAAGAATTTCTCTATTTTTGCCCCAAAATAAAGGGAAATTCTGCCTTTTAGCCCCAAAATTAGGGGAGTTTCTGCAATTTTGCTCCAAAATACGAGAAATTTCTGCCTTTTTACCCGAAATTAAGTGGATTTTCTGCCTTTTTGCCCCCAAATAAGGGAAATTTCTGCAATTTTATCCCAAAATAAGGGAAATTTCTGCCTTTTTGCCCCAAAATAAGGGGAATTTCTGCCGTTTTGCCCTGAAATATGTAAAATTTCTGCAATTTTACCCCAAAATAAGGTGAATTTCTGCCTTTTTGCCCCAAAATAATGGGAATTTCTGCTTTTTTGCCCCAAAATAAGAAAAATTTTTGCTTTTTTTCTCGGAAATAAGTGAAATTTCTGCAATTTTGCCCTAAAATAAGGGAAATTTCTGCAATTTTTCCCCATAATAAGGGAAATTTCTGCAATTTTGCCCCAAAATAAGGGGAATTTCTGTTTTTGTCCCCAAATAAGGGAAATTTCTGCAATTTTGCCCTAAAATAAGGGGATTTTCTGCATTTTTTGCCAAAAATAAGGGGAATTTCTGACATTTTGCCGCAAAATAAGTGAAATTTCTGCAGTTTTACCCCAAAATAAGGAAAATTTCTGCCTTTTTGCCCAAAAATTAGGGGAATTTCTGCAATTTTGCTCCAAAATACAAAGAATTTCTGCCTTTTTGCCCGAAAATAAAGGGAATGTATACCTTTTTGCCATAAAAAAGCAAATTTCTTCATTTTTGCCCCAAAATAAGAGGATTTTCCACCTTTTTGACTCAAAATAAGTGCAATTTCTGCCTTTTCCCCAAAATAAACGAAATTTCTGCCCTTTTGCCCCAAAATAAGGGGAATTTCAGCCTTATTACCTCAAAATAAGGGGAATTTCTGCATTTTTGCCCCAAAATATGGGGAATTTCTGACTTTTTGCCCCAAAATAAGAAAAATTTCTTCAATTTTGTACCAAAATAAAAAAAATTTCTGCCTTTTTGCCCCCCCAAAAAAATTTCTGCCTTTTTTTTCTCAAATACCTGAAATTTCTGCAATTTTGCCCCAAAATAAGGGAAATTTCTGCAATTTTGCCCCAATGTAAAGGAAATTTCTGCAATTTTGCCCCAAAATAAGGGGAATTTCTGACTGTTTGCTCCCGAAAAAGGAGATTTTCTGTCTTTTTGCCCCAAAATAAGGAGAATTTCTGCCTTTTTGCCCGAAAATTAAGAGAATTTCTGCAATTTTGCTTCAAAATACAGGGAATTTCTGCCTTTTAGCCCCAAAATAAAGGGAATTTCTGCATTTTACCTCAAATTGAGAATAATTTCTGCCTTTTGCCTCAAAATAAGGGGAATTTTCTGCCTTTTTGTTTCAAAATAAGATAAATTTCTTCAATTTTGTACCATAATAAAAGAAATTTCTGCTCTTTGCCCCAAAATAAAAGGAATTTCTGACTTTTTGCCCTGAAATAAATGAAATTTCTGCAATTTTGCCCAAAAATAAGGGAAATTTGTGCCTCTTTGCCCCAAAATAAGAAGAAGTTTTGCCTTTTGCCCCAAAATATGGGGAATTTCAGCATTTTACCTCAAAATAAGAATTTCAGCCTTTTTGCCCCAAAATAAGGAAAATTTCTGCAATTTTGCCCCAAAATAAGGGGAATTTCTTCCTTTTTGCCCCAAAATAAGAGATATTTCAGCCTTTTAACCTGAAAATAAGTGAAATTTCTGCAATTTTGCCCCAAATAAGGGAAATTTCTGCAATTTTGCCTCAAAATAAGGTAAATTCCTGCAATTTTGCCCCAAAATAAGTGGAATTTCTGAGTTTTGTCCCAAAATAAGGAGAATTTCTGTCTTTTTGCCCCAACATATAGGGAATTTCTGCATTTTGCCCCACAATTAGGGGATTTTCTTCAATTCTGCTCCAAAATAGGGGGAATTTCTGCTTTTTTGCCCGAAAATAAGGGGAATGTATACCTTTTCCCACAAAAAAGAGAAATTTCGTCATTTTTGCCCCAAAATAAGAGGAATTTCTGCCTTCTTCCCTCAAAATAAGTGAAATTTCTGCCTTTTTACCTAAAAATGAACGGAATTTCTGTCTTTTTGCCCCAAAATAAAAGGAATTTTTGAATTTTGCCCTGAAATAAGTGAAATTTCTGCAATTTTGCCCCAACATAAGGGAAATTTCTGCCTTTTTGCCACAAAATGAAGGGAATTTCTGTATTTTTGCCCCAAAATAAGGGGAATTTCAGCATTTTACCTCATAATAAGGCAAATCTCTGCCTTTTTGCCCCAAAATATGGGGAATTTCTTCATTTTTGCCCCAAAATAAAGAAAATTTCTGCAATTTTGTACCAAAATAAAAGAAATTTCTGCCTTTTTGCCCCAAAATAAGAGAAATTTCTGCACTTTTTCCCTGAAATAAGTGAAATTTCTGCAATTTTGCCCCAAAATAAGGGAAATTTCTGCAATTTTGCCCCAAAATAAAGAAAATTTCTGCAATTTTGTACCAAAATAAAAGAAATTTCTGCCTTTTTGCCCCAAAATAAGAGAAATTTCTGCACTTTTTCCCTGAAATAAGTGAAATTTCTGCAATTTTGCCTCAAAATAAGAGAAATTTCTGCAATTTTGCCCCAAAATAAAGAAAATTTCTGCAATTTTACCCCAAAAGAAGGGGAATTTCTGACTTTTTGCCCTGAAATAAGGAGAATTTCTGTCTTTTTGTTCCTAAATAATGTGAATTTCTGCATTTTCCTTCAAAATTAGGGAAATATGTGCAATTTTGCTTCAAAATACGGGGAAATCTGCCTTATTGCACAAAAATAAAGGGAATTTCTCCATTTTTGCACCAATATAAGGGGAATTTCTGAAATTTAGCTTTAAAATACGGGGAATTTCTGCGTTATTGTCCGAAATAAAGTGGAATTTCTGCCTTTTTGCCCTGAAATATTTAAAATTTCTGCAATTTCACCCCAAAATAAGGGGAATTTCTGTTTTTGGCCCCAAAATTAAGGGAATTTCTGCTTTTTGCCCCAAAATAAGGCAAATATCTGACTTTTTGCCCAGAAATAATTGAAATTTCTGCAATTTTGCCCCAAAATAATAGGAATTTCTGCCTTTTTGCCGAAAATAAGGGGAATTTCAGCATTTTACCTTCAAATAAGGGGAATTTCTGCCTTTTTGCCACAAAATAAGGGGAATTTCTGCCCTATTGCCCTTAAATAAGGAAAATTTCTGCTTTTCTGCCCCAATTAACGGGAATTTCTGCCTTTTTGCCACAAAGTAAAGGGAATTTCTGTCTTTTTGCCCCAAAATAACGGGAATTTCAGCCTTTTTACCTCAAAATAAGGGGAATTTCTGCCTTTTTCCCCAAAATATGGGTAATTTTTGCCTTTTTGTTCCAAAATAAGGAACATTTCTACAATTTTGTATCAAAATAAAAGAAATTTCTGTTTTTGCCTGAAAATAAAAGGAATTTCTGACTTTTTGCCCTGAAATAAATGAAATTCCTGCAATTATGCCCGAAAATAAGGGAAATTTGTGCCTTTTTGCCCCCAAATGAGGGGAATTTCTGCCTTTTTGCCCCAAAATATGGGGAATTTCAGGATTTTACCTCAAAATAAGGGGAATTTCAGCCTTTTTGCACCAAAATATGGGGAATTTCTGCCTTTTTGCCACAAAATAAGAAAAATTTCTGCAAGTCTGTAACAATATAAAGGAAATTTCTAAAATTTTGCCCCAAAAAAAAGGAAATTTCTGATTTTTGCCCCAAAATAAAAAGAATTTCTCTATTTTTGCCACAAAATAAAGGGAAATTCTGCCTTTTAGCCCCAAAATTAGGGGAGTTTCTGCAATTTTGCTCCAAAATACGAGAAATTTCTGCCTTTTTACCCGAAATTAAGTGGATTTTCTGCCTTTTTGCCCCCAAATAAGAAAAATTTCTGCAATTTTATCCCAAAATAAGGGAAATTTCTGCCTTTTTGCCCCAATATAAGGGGAATTTCTGCCGTTTTGCCCCGAATTATGTGAAATTTCTGCAATTTTACCCCAAAATAAGGTGAATTTCTGCCTTTTTGCCCCAAAATAATGGGAATTTCTGCCTTTTTGCCCCAAAATAAGAAAAATTTTTGCTTTTTTTTCTCTGAAATAAGTGAAATTTCTGCAATTTTGCCCTAAAATAAAGGAAATTTCTGCAATTTTTTCCCATAATAAGGGAAATTTCTGCAATTTTGCCCCAAAATAAGGGGAATTTCTGTTTTTGCCCCCAAATAAGGGAAATTTCTGCAATTTTGCCCTAAAATAAGGGGATTTTCTGCATTTTTTGCCAAAAATAAAAGGAATTTCTGACATTTTGCTGCGAAATAAGTGAAATTTCTGCAGTTTTACCCCAAAATAAGAAAAATTTCTGCCTTTTTGCCCAAAAATTAGGGGAATTTCTGCAATTTTGCTCCAAAATACAAAGAATTTCTGCCTTTTTGCCCGAAAATAAAGGGAATGTATACCTTTTTGACATAAAAAAGCAAATTTCTTCATTTTTGCCCCAAAATAAGGGGAATTTCCACCTTTTTGACTCAAAATAAGTGCAATTTCTGCCTTTTCCCCAAAATAAACGAAATTTCTGTCTTTTTGCCCCAAAATAAGGGGAATTTCAGCCTTTTTACCTCAAAATAAGGGGAATTTCTGCCTTTTTGCCCCAAAATATGGGGAATTTCTGACTTTTTGCCCCAAAATAAGAAAAATTTCTGCAATTTTGTACCAAAATAAAAAAAATTTCTGCCTTTTTGACCCCAAAAAAAATTTCTGCCTATTTTCCCTGAAATACGTGAAATTTCTGCAATTTTGCCCCAAAATAAGGGAAATTTCTACAATTTTGCCCCAATGTAAAGGAAATTTCTGCAATTTTGCCCCAAAATAAAAGGAATTTCTGAATGTTTGCTCCCGAAAAAGGAGATTTTCTGTCTTTTTGCCCCATAATAAGGAGAATTTCTGCCTTTTTGCCCGAAAATTATGAGAATTTCTGCAATTTTGTCAAAATACAGGGAATTTCTGTTTTTTAGCCCCAAAATAAAGGGAATTTCTGCATTTTACCTCAAATTGAGAATAATTTCTGCCTTTTGCCTCAAAATAAGGGGAATTTTCTGCCTTTCTGTTTCAAAATAAGAAAAATTTCTTCAATTTTGTACCATAATAAAAGAAATTTCTGCTCTTTGCCCCAAAATAAAAGGAATTTCTGACTTTTTGCCCTGAAATAAATGAAATTTCTGCAATTTTGCTCGAAAATAAGAGAAATTTGTGCCTCTTTGCCCCAAAATAAGAAGAAGTTTTGCCTTTTGCCCCAAAATATGGGGAATTTCAGCATTTTACCTCAAAATAAGAATTTCAGCCCTTTTGCCCCAAAATAAGGAAAATTTCTGCAATTTTGCCCCAAAATAAGGGGAATTTCTTCCTTTTTGCCCCAAAATAAAGGATATTTCAGCCTTTTTACCTGAAAATAAGTGAAATTTCTGCAATTTTGCCCCAAATAAGGGAAATTTCTTCAATTTTGCCTCATAATAAGGTAAATTCCTGCAATTTTGCCCCAAAATAAGTGGAATTTCTGAGTTTTGTCCCAAAATAAGGAGAATTTCTGTCTTTTTGCCCCAACATATAGGGAATTTCTGCCTTTTTGCCTAACAATTAGGGGAATTTCTTCATTTTTGCTTCAAAATAAGGGGAATTTTTGCCTTTTTGCCTCTAAAGAAGTGGAATTTCTGTATTTTCCTTCCAAAACAAAGGGAATTTCTGTGTTTTTTGCCCCAAAATAAGGAGAATTTCTGACTTATTACCCTGAAATAAGTTAAATGTTTGCAATTTTGCCCCAAAATAAGGGAAATTTCTGCCTTTTTGCCCTAAAATAAGGGGAATTTCAGCCTTTTTACCTCAAAATAAGGGGAATTTCTGCATTTTTGCCACAAAATATTAGGAATTTCTGCCTTTTTGCCCCAAAATAAGAAAAATTTCTGCCATTTTTACCTGAAATAAGTGAAATTTCTGCAATTGTGCCCCAAAATAAGTAAAATTTCTGCAATTTTGCCCCAAAATAAGGGAAATTTCTGGAATTTTGCCCCAAAATAAGTGGAATATCTGAGTTTTGCCCCAAAATAAGGAGAATTTCTGTCTTTTTGCCCCAACATATAGGGAATTTCTGCCTTTTTGCCCCACAATTAGGGGATCTTCTTCAATTCTGCTCCAAAATAGGGGGAATTTCTGCTTTTTTGCCCGAAAATAAGGGGAATGTATACCTTTTGCCACAAAAAAGAGAAATTTCTTCATTTTTGCCCCAAAATAAGAGGAATTTCTGCCTTCTTACCTCAAAATAAGTGAAATTTCTGCCTTTTTACCTAAAAATGAACGGAATTTCTGTCTTTTTGCCCCAAAATAAAAGGAATTTTTGAATTTTGCCCTGAAATAAGTGAAATTTCTGCAATTTTGTCCCAAAATAAGGGAAATTTCTGCCTTTTTTGCCACAAAATAAAGGGAATTTCTGTATTTTTGCCCCAAAATAAAAGGATTTTCAGCATTTTACCTCATAATAAGGTAAATCTCTGCCTTTTTGCCCCAAAATAAGAGAAATTTCTGCACTTTTTCCCTGAAATAAGTGAAATTTCTGCAATTTTGCCCCAAAATAAGGGAAATTTCTGCAATTTTGCCCCAAAATAAAGAAAATTTCTGCAATTTTACCCCAAAATAAGGGGAATTTCTGACTTTTTGCCCTGAAATAAGGAGAATCTCTGTCTTTTTGTTCCAAAATAATGTGAATTTCTGCATTTTCCTTTAAAATTAGGGAAATATGTGCAATTTTGCTTCAAAATACGGGGAAATCTGCCTTATTGCACAAAAATAAAGAGAATTTCTCCATTTTTGCACCAATATAAGGGGAATTTCTGAAATTTAGCTTTAAAATACGGGGAATTTCTGCGTTATTGTCCGAAATAAAGTGGAATTTCTGCCTTTTTGCCCTGAAATATTTGAAATTTCTGCAATTTTACCCCAAAATAAGGGGAATTTCTGTTTTTGGCCCCAAAATTAAGGGAATTTCTGCTTTTTGCCCCAAAATAAGGCAAATATCTGACTTTTTGCCCAGAAATAATTGAAATTTCTGCAATTTTGCCCCAAAATAATAGGAATTTCTGCCTTTTTGCCACAAAATAAGGGGAATTTCTGCCCTATTGCCCTTAAATAAGGAAAATTTCTGCTTTTCTGCCCCAATTAACGGGAATTTCTGCCTTTTTACCACAAAGTAAAGGGAATTTCTGCCTTTTTGCCCCAAAATAACGGGAATTTCAGCCTTTTTACCTCAAAATAAGGGGAATTTCTGCCTTTTTCCCCAAAATATGGGTAATTTTTGCCTTTTTGTTCCAAAATAAGGAAAATTTCTACAATTTTGTATCAAAATAAAAGAAATTTCTGTTTTTGCCCCAAAATAAAAGGAATTTCTGACTTTTTGCCCTGAAATAAATGAAATTCCTGCAATTATTCCCGAAAATAAGGGAAATTTGGGCCTTTTTGCCCCCAAATGAGGGGAATTTCTGCCTTTTTGCCCCAAAATATGGGGAATTTCAGGATTTTACCTCAAAATAAGGGGAATTTCAGCCTTTTTGCACCAAAATATGGGGAATTTCTGCCTTTTTGCCACAAAATAAGAAAAATTTCTGCAAGTCTGTAACAATATAAAAGAAATTTCTAAAATTTTGCCCCAAAATAAAGGAAATTTCTGATTTTTGCCCCAAAATAAAAAGAATTTCTCTATTTTTGCCCCAAAATAAAGGGAAATTCTGCCTTTTTGCCCCAAAATTAGGGGAGTTTCTGCAATTTTGCTCCAAAATACGAGAAATTTCTGCCTTTTTACCCGAAATTAGGTGGATTTTCTGCCTTTTTGCCCCCAAATAAGAAAAAATTTCTGCAATTTTATCCCAAAATAAGGGAAATTTCTGCCTTTTTGCCCCAAAATAAGGGGAATTTTTGCTTTTTTTTCTCTGAAATAAGTGAAATTTCTGCAATTTTGCCCTAAAATAAAGGAAATTTCTGCAATTTTTTCCCATAATAAGGGAAATTTCTGCAATTTTGCCCCAAAATAAGGGTAATTTCTGTTTTTGCCCCCAAATAAGGGAAATTTCTGCAATTTTGCCCTAAAATAAGGGGATTTTCTGCATTTTTTGCCAAAAATAAGGGGAATTTCTGACATTTTGCCACCAAATAAGTGAAATTTCTGCAGTTTTACCCCAAAATAAGAAAAATTTCTGCCTTTTTGCCCAAAAATTAGGGAAATTTCTGCAATTTTGCTCCAAAATACAAAGAATTTCTTCCTTTTTGCCCAAAAATAAAGGGAATGTATACCTTTTTGCCATAAAAAAGCAAATTTCTTCATTTTTGCCCCAAAATAAGGGGATTTTCCACCTTTTTGACTCAAAATAAGTGCAATTTCTGCCTTTTCCCCAATATAAACGAAATTTCTGTATTTTTGCCCCAAAATAAGGGGAATTTCAGCCTTATTACCTCAAAATAAGGGGAATTTCTGCCTTTTTGCCCCAAAATATGGGGAATTTCTGACTTTTTGCCCCAAAATAAGAAAAATTTCTGCAATTTTGTACCAAAATAAAAAAAATTTCTGCCTTTTTGCCCCCCCCCAAAAAAAATTTCTACCTTTTTTCCCTGAAATACGTGAAATTTCTGCAATTTTGCCCCAAAATAAGGGAAATTTCTACAATTTTGCCCCAATGTAAAGGAAATTTCTGCAATTTTGCCCCAAAATAAAAGGAATTTCTGACTGTTTGCTCCCGAAAAAGGAGATTTTCTGTCTTTTTGCCCCAAAATAAAAAGAATTTCTGCCTTTTTGCCCGAAAATTATGAGTATTTCTGCAATTTTGCTTCAAAATACAGGGAATTTCTGCCTTTTAGCCCCAAAATAAAGGGAATTTCTGCATTTTACCTCAAATTGAGAATAATTTCTGCCTTTTGCCTCAAAATAAGGGGAATTTTCTGCCTTTTTGTTTCAAAATAAGAAAAATTTCTTCAATTTTGTACCATAATAAAAGAAATTTCTGCTCTTTGCCCCAAAATAAAAAAAATTTCTGACTTTTTGCCCTGAAATAAATGAAATTTCTGCAATTTTGCCCGAAAATAAGGGAAATTTGTGCCTCTTTGCCCCAAAATAAGAAGAAGTTTTGCCTTTTGCCCCAAAATATGGGGAATTTCAGCATTTTACCTCAAAATAAGAATTTCAGCCCTTTTGCCCCAAAATAAGGAAAATTTCTGCAATTTTGCCCCAAAATAAGGGGAATTTCTTCTTTTTTGCCCCAAAATAAAGGATATTTCAGCCTTTTTACCTGAAAATAAGTGAAATTTCTGCAATTTTGCCCCAAATAAGGGAAATTTCTGCAATTTTGCCTCAAAATAAGGTAAATTCCTGCAATTTTGCCCCAAAATAAGTGGAATTTCTGAGTTTTGTCCCAAAATAAGGAGAATTTCTGTTATTTTCCCCCAACATATAGGGAATTTCTGCCTTTTGGCCCAACAATTAGGGGAATTTCTTCATTTTTGCTTCAAAATAAGGGGAATTTCTGCCTTTTTGTCTCTAAAGAAGTGGAATTTCTGTATTTTCCTTCCAAAACAAAGGGAATTTCTGTCTTTTTTGCCCCAAAATAAGGAAAATTTCTGACTTATTACCCTGAAATAAGTGAAATGTTTGCAATTTTGCCCCAAAATTAGGGAAATTTCTGCCTTTTTGCCCCCAAATAAGGGGAATTTCAGCCTTTTTACCTCAAAATAAGGGGAATTTCTGCATTTTTGCCACAAAATATTAGGAATTTCTGCCTTTTTGCCCCAAAATAAGAAAAATTTCTGCCATTTTTACCTGAAATAAGTGAAATTTCTGCAATTGTGCCCCAAAATAAGTAAAATTTCTGCAATTTTGCCCCAAAATAAGGGAAATTTCTGGAATTTTGCCCCAAAATAAGTGGAATTTCTGAGTTTTGCCCCAAAATAAGGAGAATTTCTGTCTTTTTGCCCCAACATATAGGGAATTTCTGCCTTTTTGCCCCACAATTAGGGGATTTTCTTCAATTCTGCTCCAAAATACGGGGAATTTCTGCTTTTTTTGCCCGAAAATAAGGGGAATGTATACCTTTTGCCACAAAAAAGAGAAATTTCTTCATTTTTGCCCCAAAATAAGAGGAATTTCTGCCTTCTTACCTCAAAATAAGTGAAATTTCTGCCTTTTTACCTAAAAATGAACGGAATTTCTGTCTTTTTGCCCTAAAATAAAAGGAATTTTTGAATTTTGCCCTGAAATAAGTGAAATTTCTGCAATTTTGCCCCAAAATAAGGGAAATTTCTGCCTTTTTGCCACAAAATAAAGGGAATTTCTGTATTTTTGCCCCAAAATAAGGGGAATTTCAGCATTTTACCTCATAATAAGGCAAATCTCTGCCTTTTTGCCCCAAAATATGGGGAATTTCTTCATTTTTGCCCCAAAATAAAATAAATTTCTGCAATTTTGTACCAAAATAAAAGAAATTTCTGCCTTTTTGCCCCAAAATAAGAGAAATTTCTGCACTTTTTCCCTGAAATAAGTGAAATTTCTGCAATTTTGCCCCAAAATAAGGGAAATTTCTGCAATTTTGCCCCAAAATAAAGAAAATTTCTGCAATTTTGTACCAAAATAAAAGAAATTTCTGCCTTTTTGCCCCAAAATAAGAGAAATTTCTGCACTTTTTCCCTGAAATAAGTGAAATTTCTGCAATTTTGCCCCAAAATAAGAGAAATTTCTGCAATTTTGCCCCAAAATAAAGAAAATTTCTGCAATTTTACCCCAAAAGAAGGGGAATTTCTGACTTTTTGCCCTGAAATAAGGAGAATTTCTGTCTTTTTGTTCCAAAATAATGTGAATTTCTGCATTTTCCTTCAAAATTAGGGAAATATGTGCAATTTTGCTTCAAAATACGGGGAAATCTGCCTTATTGCACAAAAATAAAGGGAATTTCTCCATTTTTGCACCAATATAAGGGGAATTTCTGAAATTTAGCTTTAAAATACAGGGAATTTCTGCGTTATTGTCCGAAATAAAGTGGAATTTCTGCCTTTTTGCCCTGAAATATTTGAAATTTCTGCAATTTTACCCCAAAATAAGGGGAATTTCTGTTTTTGGCCCCAAAATTAAGGGAATTTCTGCTTTTTGCCCCAAAATAAGGCAAATATCTGACTTTTTGCCCAGAAATAATTGAAATTTCTGCAATTTTGCCCCAAAATAATAGGAATTTCTGCCTTTTTGCCGAAAATAAAGGGAATTTCAGCATTTTACCTTCAAATAAGGGGAATTTCTGCCTTTTTGCCACAAAATAAGGGGAATTTCTGCCCTATTGCCCTTAAATAAGGAAAATTTCTGCTTTTCTGCCCCAATTAACGGGAATTTCTGCCCTTTTGCCACAAAGTAAAGGGAATTTATGCCTTTTTGCCCCAAAATAACGGGAATTTCAGCCTTTTTACCTCAAAATAAGGGGAATTTCTGTCTTTTTCCCCAAAATATGGGTAATTTTTGCCTTTTTGTTCCAAAATAAGGAAAATTTCTACAATTTTGTATCAAAATAAAGGAAATTTCTGTTTTTGCCCCAAAATAAAAGGAATTTCTGACTTTTTGCCCTGAAATAAATGAAATTCCTGCAATTATGCCCGAAAATAAGGGAAATTTGTGCCTTTTTGCCCCCAAATGAGGGGAATTTCTGCCTTTTTGCCCCAAAATATGGGGAATTTCAGGATTTTACCTCAAAATAAGGGGAATTTCAGCCTTTTTGCACCAAAATATGGGGAATTTCTGCCTTTTTGCCACAAAATAAGAAAAATTTCTGCAAGTCTGTAACAATATAAAAGAAATTTCTAAAATTTTGCCCCAAAATAAAGGAAATTTCTGATTTTTGCCCCAAAATAAAAAGAATTTCTCTATTTTTGCCCCAAAATAAAGGGAAATTCTGCCTTTTAGCCTCAAAATTAGGGGAGTTTCTGCAATTTTGCTCCAAAATACGAGAAATTTCTGCCTTTTTACCCGAAATTAAGTGGATTTTCTGCCTTTTTGCCCCTAAAGAAAAAAAATTTCTGCAATTTTATTCCAAAATAAGGGGAATTTCTGCCTTTCTGCCTTAAAATAAGGGGAATTTCTGTCTTTTTGCCCTGAAATATGTGAAATTTCTGCAATTTTACCCCAAAATAAGGTGAATTTCTGCCTTTTTGCCCCAAAATAATGGGAATTTCTGCCTTTTTGCCCCAAAATAAGAAAAATTTTGCTTTTTTTCTCTGAAATAAGTGAAATTTCTGCAATTTTGCCCTAAAATAAGGGAAATTTCTGCAATTTTTCCCCATAATAAGGGAAATTTCTGCAATTTTGCTCCAAAATAAGGGGAATTTCTGTTTTTGCCCCCAAATAATGGGAATTTCTGCAATTTTGCTCCAAAATACAAAGGATTTCTGCCTTTTTGCCCGAAAATAAAGGGAATGTATACCTTTTTGCCATAAAAAAGCAAATTTCTTCATTTTTGCCCCAAAATAAGGAGATTTTCCACCTTTTTGACTCAAAATAAGTGCAATTTCTGCCTTTTCCCCAATATAAACGAAATTTCTGTATTTTTGCCCCAAAATAAGGGGAATTTCAGCCTTATTACCTCAAAATAAGGGGAATTTCTGCCGTTTTGCCCCAAAATATGGGGAATTTCTGACTTTTTGCACCAAAATAAGAAAAATTTCTGCAATTTTGTACCAAAATAAAAAAAATTTCTGCCTTTTTCCCCCTCCCAAAAAAAATTTCTGCCTTTTTTCCCTGAAAAACGTGAAATTTCTGCAATTTTGCCCCAAAATAAGGGAAATTTCTGCAATTTTGCCCCAATGTAAAGGAAATTTCTGCAATTTTGCCCCAAAATAAGGGGAATTTCTGACTGTTTGCTCCCGAAAAAGGAGATTTTCTGTCTTTTTGCCCCAAAATAAGGAGAATTTCTGCCTTTTTGCCCGAAAATTATGAGTATTTCTGCAATTTTGCTTCAAAATACAGGGAATTTCTGCCTTTTAGCCCCAAAATAAAGGGAATTTCTGCATTTTACCTCAAATTGAGAATAATTTCTGCCTTTTGCCTCAAAATAAGGGGAATTTTCTGCCTTTTTGTTTCAAAATAAGAAAAATTTCTTCAATTTTGTACCATAATAAAAGAAATTTCTGCTCTTTGCCCCAAAATAAAAAAAATTTCTGACTTTTTGCCCTGAAATAAATGAAATTTCTGCAATTTTGCCCGAAAATAAGGGAAATTTGTGCCTCTTTGCCCCAAAATAAGAAGAAGTTTTGCCTTTTGCCCCAAAATATGGGGAATTTCAGCATTTTACCTCAAAATAAGAATTTCAGCCCTTTTGCCCCAAAATAAGGAAAATTTCTGCAATTTTGCCCCAAAATAAGGGGAATTTGTTCTTTTTTGCCCCAAAATAAAGGATATTTCAGCCTTTTTACCTGAAAATAAGTGAAATTTCTGCAATTTTGCCCGAAATAAGGGAAATTTCTGCAATTTTGCCTCAAAATAAGGTAAATTCCTGCAATTTTGCCCCAAAATAAGTGGAATTTCTGAGTTTTGTCCCAAAATAAGGAGAATTTCTGTCTTTTTTCCCCAACATATACGGAATTTCTGCCTTTTGGCCGAATAATTAGGGGAATTTCTTCATTTTTGCTTCAAAATAAGGGGAATTTCTGCCTTTTTGTCTCTAAAGAAGTGGAATTTCTGTATTTTCCTTCCAAAACAAAGGGAATTTCTGTCTTTTTTGCCCCAAAATAAGGAAAATTTCTGACTTATTACCCTGAAATAAGTGAAATGTTTGCACTTTTGCCCCAAAATTAGGGAAATTTCTGCCTTTTTGCCCCAAATAAGGGAAATTTCAGCATTTTTACCTCAAAATAAGGGGAATTTTTGCATTTTTGCCACAAAATATTAGGAATTTCTGCATTTTTGCCCCAAAATAAGAAAAATTTCTGCCATTTTTACCTGAAATAAGTGAAATTTCTGCAATTTTGCTCCAAAATAAGTAAAATTTCTGCAATTTTGCCCCAAAATAAAGGAAATTTCTGGAATTTTGCCCCAAAATATGTGGAATTTCTGACTTTTGCCCCAAAATAAGGAGAATTTCTGTCTTTTTGCCCTAACATATAGGGAATTTCTGCCTTTTTTCCCCACAATTAGGGGAATTTCTGCCTTTTTGCCTCCAAATAAGGGAAATTTCAGCCTTTTTACCTCAAAAAGAGGGGAATTTTTGCCTTTTTCCCCAAAATATGGGTAATTTTTGTTTTTTGTTCCAAAATAAGGAAAATTTTTACAATTTTGTATCAAAATAAAATAAATTTCTGCCTTTTTGCCCCAAAATAAATGGAATTTCTGACTTTTTGCCCTGAAATGAATGAAATTCCTGCAATTATGCCCGAAAATAAGGGAAATTTGTGCCTTTTTGCCCCCAAATGAGGGGAATTTCTGCCTTTTTTCCCCAAAATATGGGGAATTTCAGCCTTTTTGCACCAAAGTATGGGGAATTTTTGCCTTTTTGCCACAAAATAAGAAAAATTTCTGCAAGTCTGTAACAATATAAAAGAAATTTCTAAAATTTTGCCCCAAAATAAGGGAAATTTCTGATTTTTGCCCCAAAATAAAAAGAATTTCTCTATTTTTGCTTCACAATAAAGGGAAATTCTGCCTTTTTGCCCCAAAATTAGGGGAGTTTCTGCAATTTTGCTCCAAAATACGAGAAATTTCTGCCTTTTTACCCGAAATGAAGTGGATTTTCTGCCTTTTTGCCCCAAAATAAGGGAAATTTCTGCAATTTTATCCCAAAATAAGGGGAATTTCTGCATTTTGCCCCAAAATAAGGGGAATTTCTGCCGTTTTGCCCTGAAATATGTGAAATTTCTGCAATTTTACCCCAAAATAAGGTGAATTTCTGCCTTTTTGCCCCAAAATAATGGGAATTTCATCCTTTTTGCCCCAAAATAAGAAAATTTTTTGCTTTTTTTCTGTGAAATAAGTGAAATTTCTGCAATTTTGCCCTAAAATAAGGGAAATTTCTGCAATTTTTCCCCATAATAAGGGAAATTTCTGCAATTTTGCCCCAAAATTAAGGGAATTTCTGTTTTTGCCCTTAAATAAGGGAGATTTCTGCAATTTTGCCCTAAAATAAGGGGATTTTCTGCCTTTTTTGCCAAAAATAAGGGGAATTTCTGACATTTTGCCGCAAAATAAGTGTAATTTCTGCAGTTTTACCCCAAAATAAGGGGAATTTCTGCCTTTTTACCCAAAAATTAGGGGAATTTCTGCAATTTTGCTCCAAAATACGGGTAATTTCTGCCTTTTTGCCCGAAAGTAAAGGGAATGTATACCTTTTTGCCTTAAAAAAACAAATTTCTTCATTTTTGCCCCAAAATAAGGGGATTTTCCAACTTTTTGACTCAAAATAAGTGCAATTTCTGCCTTTTCCCCAAAATAAACGAAATTTCTGTCTTTTTGCCCCCAAAATAAGGGGAATTTCAGCATTTTTACCTCAAAATAAGGGGAATTTCTGCCTTTTTGCCCCAAAATATTGGGAATTTCTGACTTTTTGCCCCAAAATAAGAAAAATTTCTGCAATTTTGTACCAAAATAAAAAAAATTTCTGCCTTTTTGCCCCCAAATAAGGGGAATTTCAGCCTTTTTACCTCAAAATAAGGGGAATTTCTGCATTTTTGCCACAAAATATTAGGAATTTCTGCCTTTTTGCCCTAAAATATGGGGAATTTCAGGATTTTACCTCAAAATAAGGGGAATTTCAGCCTTTTTGCACCAAAATATGGGGAATTTCTGCCTTTTTGCCACAAAATAAGAAAAATTTCTGCATGTCTGTAACAATATAAAAGAAATTTCTAAAATTTTGCCCCAAAATAAAGGAAATTTCTGATTTTTGCCCCAAAATAAAAAGAATTTCTCTATTTTTGAAACAAAATAAAGGGAAATTCTGCCTTTTAGCCCCAAAATTAGGGGAGTTTCTGCAATTTTGCTCCAAAATACGAGAAATTTCTGCCTTTTTACCCGAAATTAAGTGGATTTTCTGCCTTTTTGCCCCCAAATAAGGGAAATTTCTGCAATTTTATCCCAAAATAAGGGAAATTTCTGCCTTTTTGCCTCAAAATAAGGGGAATTTCTGCCGTTTTGCCCTGAAATATGTAAAATTTCTGCAATTTTACCCCAAAATAAGGTGAATTTCTGCCTTTTTGCCCCAAAATAATGGGAATTTCTGCCTTTTTACTCCAAAATAAGAAAAATTTTAGCTTTTTTTTCTCTGAAATAAGTGAAATTTCTGCAATTTTGCCCTAAAATAAGGGAAATTTCTGCAATTTTTCCCCATAATAAGGGAAATTTCTGCAATTTTGCCACAAAATAAGGGGAATTTCTGTTTTTGCCCCCAAATAAGGGAAATTTCTGCAATTTTGCCCTAAAATAAGGGGATTTTCTGCCTTTTTTGCCAAAAATAAGGGGAATTTCTGACATTTTGCCGCAAAATAAGTGAAATTTCTGCAGTTTTACCCCAAAATAAAAAAAATTTCTGCCTTTTTGCCCAAAAATTAGGGGAATTTCTGCAATTTTGCTCCAAAATACAAAGAATTTCTGCCTTTTTGCCCGAAAATAAAGGGAATGTATACCTTTTTGCCATAAAAAAGCAAATTTCTTCATTTTTGCCCCAAAATAAGGGAATTTTCCACCTTTTTGACTCAAAATAAGTGCAATTTCTCCCTTTTCCCCAAAATAAACAAAATTTCTGTATTTTTGCCCCCAAATAAGGAGAATTTCAGCCTTATTACCTCAAAATAAGGGGAATTTCTGCCTTTTTGCCCCAAAATAAGAAAATTTTTTGCTTTTTTTCTCTGAAATAAGTGAAATTTCCTCAATTTTGCCCTAAAATAAGGGAAATTTCTGCCATTTTTCCCCATAATAAGGGAAATTTTTGCAATTTTGCCCCAATATAAAGGGAATTTCTGTTTTTGCCCCCAAATAAGGGAGATTTCTGCAATTTTGCCCTAAAATAAGGGGATTTTCTGCCTTTTTTGCCGAAAATAAGAGGAATTTCTGACATTTTGCCACAAAATAAGTGTAATTTCAGCAGTTTTACCCCAAAATAAGGGGAATTTCTGCCTTTTTACCCAAAAATTATGGGAATATCTGCAATTTTGCTCCAAAATACGGGTAATTTCTGCCTTTTTGCCCGAAAATAAAGGGAATGTATACCTTTTTGCCATAAAAAAGCAAATTTCTTCATTTTTGCCCCAAAATAAGGGGATTTTCCACCTTTTTGACTCAAAAGAAATGCAATTTCTGCCTTTTCCCCAAAATAAACGAAATTTCTGTCTTTTTGCCCCAAAATAAGGGGAATTTCAGACTTTTTAGCTCAAAATAAGGGGAATTTCTGCCTTTTTGCCCCAAAATATTGGGAATTTCTGACTTTTTGCCCCAAAATAAGAAAAACTTCTGCAATTTTGTACCAAAATAAAAAAAATTTCTGCCTTTTTGCCCCCCAAATAAGGGGAATTTCAGCCTTTTTACCTCAAAATAAGGGGAATTTCTGCATTTTTGCCACAAAATATTAGGAATTTCTGCCTTTTTGCCCCAAAATATGGGGAATTTCAGGATTTTACCTCAAAATAAGGGGAATTTCAGCCTTTTTGCACCAAAATATGGGGAATTTCTGCCTTTTTGCCACAAAATAAGAAAAATTTCTCAAGTCTGTAACAATATAAAAAAAATTTCTAAAATTTTGCCCCAAAATAAAGGAAATTTCTGATTTTTGCCCCAAAATAAAAAGAATTTCTCTATTTTTGCCCCAAAATAAAGGGAAATTCTGCCTTTTTGCCCCAAAATTAGGGGAGTTTCTGCAATTTGGCTCCAAAATACGAGAAATTTCTGCCTTTTTACCCGAAATTAAGTGGATTTTCTGCCTTTTTGCCCCCAAATAAGGGAAATTTCTGCAATTTTATCCCAAAATAAGGGAAATTTCTGCCTTTTTGCCCCAAAATAAGGGGAATTTCTGCCGTTTTGCCCTGAAATATGTAAAATTTCTGCAATTTTACCCCAAAATAAAGTGAATTTCTGCCTTTTTGCCCCAAAATAATGGGAATTTCTGCTTTTTGCCCCAAAATAAGAAAAATTTTTGCTTTTTTTCTCTGAAATAAGTGAAATTTCTGCAATTTTGCCCTAAAATAAGGGAAATTTCTGCAATTTTTCCCCATAATAAGGGAAATTTCTGCAATTTTGCCCCAAAATAAGGGGAATTTCTGTTTTTGCCCCCAAATAAGGGAAATTTCTGCAATTTTGCCCTAAAATAAGGGGATTTTCTGCCTTTTTTGCCAAAAATAAGGGGAATTTCTGACATTTTGCCGCAAAATAAGTGAAATTTCTGCAGTTTTACCCCAAAATAAAAAAAAATTTCTGCCTTTTTGCCCAAAAATTAGGGGAATTTCTGCAATTTTGCTCCAAAATACAAAGAATTTCTGCCTTTTTGCCCGAAAATAAAGGGAATGTATACCTTTTTGCCATAAAAAAGCAAATTTCTTCATTTTTGCCCCAAAATAAGGGGATTTTCCACCTTTTTGACTCAAAATAAGTGCAATTTCTGCCTTTTCCCCAAAATAAACAAAATTTCTGCATTTTTGCCCCCAAATAAGGGGAATTTCAGCCTTATTACCTCAAAATAAGGGGAATTTCTTCCTTTTTGCCCCAAAATATGGGGAATTTCTGACTTTTTGCCCCAAAATAAGAAAAATTTCTGCAATTTTGTACCAAAATAAAAAAAATTTCTGCCTTTTTGCCCCCCCAAAAAAAATTTCTGCCTTTTTTCCCTGAAATACGTGAAATTTCTGCAATTTTGCCCCAAAATAAGGGAAATTTCTGCAATTTTGCCCCAAAATAAGGGGAATTTCTGACTGTTTGCTCCCGAAAAAGGAGATTTTCTGTCTTTTTGCCCCAAAATAAGGAGAATTTCTGCCTTTTTGCCCGAAAATTATGAGAATTTCTGCAATTTTGCTTCAAAATACAGGGAATTTCTGCATTTTAGCCCCAAAATAAAGGGAATTTCTGCATTTTACCTCAAATTGAGAATAATTTCTGCCTTTTGCCTCAAAATAAGGGGAATTTTCTGCCTTTTGTTTCAAAATAAGAAAAATTTCTTCAATTTTGTACCATAATAAAAGAAATTTCTGCTCTTTGCCCCAAAATAAAAAAAATTTCTGACTTTTTGCCCTGAAATAAATGAAATTTCTGCAATTTTGCCCGAAAATAAGGGAAATTTGTGCCTCTTTGCCCCAAAATAAGAAGAAGTTTTGCCTTTTGCCCCAAAATATGGGGAATTTCAGCATTTTACCTCAAAATAAGAATTTCAGCCCTTTTGCCCCAAAATAAGAAAAATTTCTGCAAGTTTGCCCCAAAATAAGGGGAATTTCTTCCTTTTTGCCCCAAAATAAAGGATATTTCAGCCTTTTTACCTGAAAATAAGTGAAATTTCTGCAATTTTGCCCCAAATAAGGGAAATTTCTGCAATTTTGCCTCAAAATAAGGTAAATTCCTGCAATTTTGCCCCAAAATAAGTGGAATTTCTGAGTTTTGTCCCAAAATAAGGAGAATTTCTGTCTTTTTGCCCCAACATATAGGGAATTTCTGCCTTTTGGCCCAACAATTAGAGGAATTTCTTCATTTTTGCTTCAAAATAAGGGGAATTTCTGCCATTTTGCCTCTAAAGAAGTGGAATTTCTGTATTTTCCTTCCAAAACAAAGGGAATTTCTGTCTTTTTTGCCCCAAAATAAAGAAAATTTCTGACTTATTACCCTGAAATAAGTGAAATGTTTGCAATTTTACCCCAAAATAAGGGAAATTTCTGCCTTTTTCCCCCCAAATAAGGGGAATTTCAGCCTTTTTACCTCAAAATAAGGAGAATTTCTGCATTTTTGCCAAAAAATATTAGAAATTTCTGCCTTTTTGCCCCAAAATAAGAAAAAATTCTGCCATTTTTACCTGAAATAAGTGAAATTTCTGCAATTTTGCCCCAAAATAAGTAAAATTTCTGCAATTTTGCTTCAAAATAAGGGAAATTTCTGGAATTTTGCCCCAAAATAAGTGGAATTTCTGAGTTTTGCCCCAAAATAAGGAGAATTTCTGTATTTTTGCCCCAACATATAGGGAATTTCTGCCTTTTTGCTCCACAATTAGGGGATTTTCTTCAATTCTGCTCCAAAATAGGGGGAATATCTGCTTTTTTGCCCGAAAATAAGGGGAATGTACACCTTTTGCCACAAAAAAGAGAAATTTCTTCATTTTTGCCCCAAAATAAGAGGAATTTCTGCCTTCTTACCTCAAAATAAGTGAAATTTCTGCCTTTTTACCCAAAAATAAACGGAATTTCTGTCTTTTTGCCCCAAAATAAAAGGAATTTTTGAATTTTGCCCTGAAATAAGTGAAATTTCTGCAATTTGCCCCAAAATAAGGGAAATTTCTGCCTTTTTGCCACAAAATAATGGGAATTTCTGTATTTTTGCCTCAAAATAAGGGGAATTTCAGCATTTTACCTCATAATAAGGGGAATCTCTGCTTTTTTGCCCCAAAATATGGGGAATTTCTGCATTTTCCCCAAAATAAAGAAAATTTCTGCAATTTTGTACCAAAATTAAAGGAAATTTCTGCCTTTTTGCCCCAAAATAAGAGAAATTTCTGTGCTTTTTCCCTGAAATAAGTGAAATTTCTGCAATTTTGCCCCAAAATAAGGGAAATTTCTGCAATTTTGCCCCAAAATAAGAGAAATTTCTGCAATTTTGCCCCAAAATAAAGAAAATTTCTGCAATTTTGCCCCAAAATAAGGGGAATTTATGACTTTTTGCCCTGAAATAAGGAGAATTTCTGTCTTTTTGTTCCAAAATAATGTGAATTTCTGCATTTTCCCTCAAAATTAGGGGATAATGTGCAATTTTGCTTCAAAATACGGGGAAATCTGCCTTATTGCACAAAAATAGAGGGAATTTCTTCATTTTTGCACCAATATAAGGGGAATTTCTGAAATTTAGCTTTAAAATACGGGGAATTTCTGCGTTATTGTCCGAAATAAAGTGGAATTTCTGCCTTTTTGCCCTGAAATATTTGAAATTTCTGCAATTTTACCCCAAAATAAGGGGAATTTCTGTTTTTGGCCCCAAAATTAGGGAATTTCTGTTTTTCGCCCCAAAATAAGGCTAATTTCTGACTTTTTGCCCTGAAATAATTGAAATTTCTGCAATTTTGCCCCAAAATAATAGGAATTTCTGCCTTTTTGCCGAAAATAAGGGGAAATTCAGCATTTTACCTCCAAATAAGGGGAATTTCTGCCTTTTTGCCACAAAATATGGGGAATTTCTGCCCTATTGAATTTAAATAAGGAAAATTTCTGCTTTTCTGCCCCAATTAACGGGAATTTCTGCCTTTTTGCCACAAAGTAAAGGGAATTTTGCCTTTTTTTCCCCAAAATTACAGGAATTTCAGCCTTTTTACCTCAAAATAAGGGGAATTTCTGCCTTTTTCCCCAAAATATGGGTAATTTTTGCTTTTTGTTCCAAAATAAGGAAAATTTCTACAATTTTGTATCAAAATAAAAGAAATTTCTGCCTTTTTTCCCCAAAATAAATGGAATTTCTGACTTTTTGCCCTGAAATAAATGAAATTCCTGCAATTATGCCCGAAAATAAGGGAAATTTGTGCCTTTTTGCCCCCAAATGAGAGGAATTTCTGCCTTTTTTCCCCAAAATATGGGGAATTTCAGCCTTTTTGCACCAAAGTATGGGGAATTTCTGCCTTTTTGCCACAAAATAAGAAAAATTTCTGCAAGTCTGTAACAATATAAAAGAAATTTCTAAAATTTTGCGCCAAAATAAGGGAAATTTCTGATTTTTGCCCCAAAATAAAAAGAATTTCTCTATTTTTGCCACACAATAAAGGGAAATTCTGCCTTTTTGCCCCAAAATTAGGGGAGTTTCTGCAATTTTGCTCCAAAATACGAGAAATTTCTGCCTTTTTACCCGAAATTAAGTGGAGTTTCTGCCTTTTTGCCCCCAAATAAGGGAAATTTCTGCAATTTTTCCCCATAATAATGGAAATTTCTGCAATTTTGCCCCAAAATAAAGGGAATTTCTGTTTTTGCCCCCAAATAAGGGAGATTTCTGCAATTTTGCCCTAAAATAAGGGGATTTTCTGCCTTTTTTACCTTCAAATAAGGGGAATTTCTGCCCTATTGCCCTTAAATAAGGAAAATTTCTGCTTTTCTGCCCCAATTAACGGGAATTTCTGCCTTTTTGCCACAAAGTAAAGGGAATTTCTGCCTTTATGCCCCAAAATAACGGGAATTTCAGCCTTTTTACCTCAAAATAAAAGGAATTTCTGCCTTTTTCCCCAAAATATGGGTAATTTTTGCCTTTTTGTTCCAAAATAAGAAAAATTTCTACAATTTTGTATCAAAATAAAAGAAATTTCTGTTTTTGCCCCAAAATAAAAGGAATTTCTGACTTTTTGCCCTGAAATAAATGAAATTCCTGCAATTATGCCCGAAAATAAGGGAAATTTGTGCCTTTTTGCCCCCAAATGAGGGGAATTTCTGCCTTTTTGCCCCAAAATATGGGGAATTTCAGGATTTTACCTCAAAATAAGGGGAATTTCAGCCTTTTTGCACCAAAATATGGGGAATTTCTGCCTTTTTGCCACAAAATAAGAAAAATTTCTGCAAGTCTGTAACAATATAAAATAAATTTCTAAAATTTTGCCCCAAAATAAAGGAAATTTCTGATTTTTGCCCCAAAATAAAAAGAATTTCTCTATTTTTGCCCCAAAATAAAGGGAAATTCTGCCTTTTAGCCCCAAAATTAGGGGAGTTTCTGCAATTTTGCTCCAAAATACGAGTAATTTCTGCCTTTTTACCCGAAATTAAGTGGATTTTCTGCCTTTTTGCCTCCAAATAAGGGAAATTTCTGCAATTTTATCCCAAAATAAGGGAAATTTCTGCCTTTTTGCCCCAAAATAAGGGGAATTTCTGCCGTTTTGCCCTGAAATATGTGAAATTTCTGCAATTTTACCCCAAAATAATGGGAATTTCTGCCTTTTTGCCCCCAAATAAGAAAAATTTTTGCTTTTTTTCTCTGAAATAAGTGAAATTTCTGCAATTTTGCCCTAAAATTAGGGAAATTTCTGCAATTTTTCCCCATAATAAGGGAAATTTCTGCAATTTTGCCCCAAAATAAGGGGAATTTCTGTTTTTGTCCCCAAATAAGGGAAATTTCTGCAATTTTGCCCTAAAATAAGGGGATTTTCTGCATTTTTTGCCAAAAATAAGGGGAATTTCTGACATTTTGCCGCAAAATAAGTGAAATTTCTGCAGTTTTACCCCAAAATAAGGAAAATTTCTGCCTTTTTGCCCAAAAATTAGGGGAATTTCTGCAATTTTGCTCCAAAATACAAAGAATTTCTGCCTTTTTGCCCGAAAATAAAGGGAATGTATACCTTTTTGCCATAAAAAAGCAAATTTCTTCATTTTTGCCCCAAAATAAGGGGATTTTCCACCTTTTTGACTCAAAATAAGTGCAATTTCTGCCTTTTCCCCAAAATAAACGAAATTTCTGCCTTTTTGCCCCAAAATAAGGGGAATTTCAGCCTTATTACCTCAAAATAAGGGGAATTTCTGCCTTTTTGCCCCAAAATATGGGGAATTTCTGACTTTTTGCCCCAAAATAAGAAAAATTTCTGCCATTTTGTACCAAAATAAAAAAAATTTCTGCCTTTTTGCCCCCCCAAAAAAAATTTCTGCCTTTTTTTTTCAAATACCTGAAATTTCTGCAATTTTGCCCCAAAATAAGGGAAATTTCTGCAATTTTGCCCCAAAATAAGGGGAATTTCTGACTGTTTGCTCCCGAAAAAGGAGATTTTCTGTCTTTTTGCCCCAAAATAAGGAGAATTTCTGCCTTTTTGCCCGAAAATTATGAGAATTTCTGCAATTTTGCTTCAAAATACAGGGAATTTCTGCCTTTTAGCCCCAAAATAAAGGGAATTTCTGCATTTTACCTCAAATTGAGAATAATTTCTGCCTTTTGCCTCAAAATAAGGGGAATTTTCTGCCTTTTTGTTTCAAAATAAGATAAATTTCTTCAATTTTGTACCATAATAAAAGAAATTTCTGCTCTTTGCCCCAAAATAAAAGGAATTTCTGACTTTTTGCCCTGAAATAAATGAAATTTCTGCAATTTTTCCCGAAAATAAGGGAAATTTGTGCCTCTTTGCCCCAAAATAAGAAGAAGTTTTGCCTTTTGCCCCAAAATATGGGGAATTTCAGCATTTTACCTCAAAATAAGAATTTCAGCCCTTTTGCCCCAAAATAAGGAAAATTTCTGCAATTTTGCCCCAAAATAAGGGGAATTTCTTCTTTTTTGCCCCAAAATAAAGGATATTTCAGCCTTTTTACCTGAAAATAAGTGAAATTTCTGCAATTTTGCCCCAAATAAGGGAAATATCTGCAATTTTGCCTCAAAATAAGGTAAATTCCTGCAATTTTGCCCCAAAATAAGTGGAATTTCTGAGTTTTGTCCCAAAATAAGGAGAATTTCTGTCTTTTTGCCCCAACATATAGGGAATTTCTGCCTTTTGGCCCAACAATTAGGGGATTTTCTTCATTTTTGCTTCAAAATAAGGGGAATTTCTGCCTTTTTGTCTCTAAAGAAGTGGAATTTCTGTATTTTCCTTCCAAAACAAAGGGAATTTTTGTCTTTTTTGCCCCAAAATAAGGAAAATTTCTGACTTATTACCCTGAAATAAGTGAAATGTTTGCAATTTTGCCCCAAAATTAGGGAAATTTCTGCCTTTTTGCCCCCAAATAAGGGGAATTTCAACCTTTTTACCTCAAAATAAGGGGAATTTCTGCATTTTTGCCACAAAATATTAGGAATTTCTGCCTTTTTGCCCCAAAATAAGAAAAATTTCTGCCATTTTATCTGAAATAAGTGAAATTTCTGCAATTTTGCCCCAAAATAAGTAAAATTTCTGCAATTTTGACCCAAAATAAGGGAAATTTCTGGAATTTTGCCCCAAAATAAGTGGAATTTCTGAGTTTTGCCCCAAAATAAGGAGAATTTCTGTCTTTTTGCCCCAACATATAGGGAATTTCTGTTTTTTTGCCCCACAATTAGGGGATTTTCTTCAATTCTGCTCCAAAATTCGGGGAATTTCTGCTTTTTTTGCCCGAAAATAAGGGGAATGTATACCTTTTGCCACAAAAAAGAGAAATTTCTTAATTTTTGCCCCAAAATAAGAGGAATTTCTGCCTTCTTACCTCAAAATAAGTGAAATTTCTGACTTTTTACCTAAAAATGAACGGAATTTCTGTCTTTTTGCCCCAAAATAAAAGGAATTTTTGAATTTTGCCCTGAAATAAGTGAAATTTCTGCAATTTTGCCCCAAAATAAGGGAAATTTCTGCCTTTTTGCCACAAAATAAAGGGAATTTCTGTATTTTTGCCCCAAAATAAGGGGAATTTCAGCATTTTACCTCATAATAAGGCAAATCTCTGCCTTTTTGCCCCAAAATATGGGGAATTTCTTCATTTTTGCCCCAAAATAAAGAAAATTTCTGCAATTTTGTACCAAAATAAAAGAAATTTCTGCCTTTTTGCCCCAAAATAAGAGAAATTTCTGCACTTTTTCCCTGAAATAAGTGAAATTTCTGCAATTTTGCCCCAAAATAAGGGAAATTTCTGCAATTTTGCCCCAAAATAAAGAAAATTTCTGCAATTTTGTACCAAAATAAAAGAAATTTCTGCCTTTTTGCCCCAAAATAAGAGAAATTTCTGCACTTTTTCCCTGAAATAAGTGAAATTTCTGCAATTTTGCCCCAAAATAAGAGAAATTTCTGCAATTTTGCCCCAAAATAAAGAAAATTTCTGCAATTTTACCCCAAAAGAAGGGGAATTTCTGACTTTTTGCCCTGAAATAAGGAGAATTTCTGTCTTTTTGTTCCAAAATAATGTGAATTTCTGCATTTTCCTTCAAAATTAGGGAAATATGTGCAATTTTGCTTCAAAATACGGGGAAATCTGCCTTATTGCACAAAAATAAAGGGAATTTCTCCATTTTTGCACCAATATAAGGGGAATTTCTGAAATTTAGCTTTAAAATACGGGGAATTTCTGCGTTATTGTCCGAAATAAAGTGGAATTTCTGCCTTTTTGCCCTGAAATATTTGAAATTTCTGCAATTTTACCCCAAAATAAGGGAAATTTCTGTTTTTGGCCCCAAAATTAAGGGAATTTCTGCTTTTTGCCCCAAAATAAGGCAAATATCTGACTTTTTGCCCAGAAATAATTGAAATTTCTGCAATTTTGCCCCAAAATAATAGGAATTTCTGCCTTTTTGCCGAAAATAAGGGGAATTTCAGCATTTTACCTTCAAATAAGGGGAATTTCTGCCTTTTTGCCACAAAATAAGGGGAATTTCTGCCCTATTGCCCTTAAATAAGGAAAATTTCTGCTTTTCTGCCCCAATTAACGGGAATTTCTGCCTTTTTGCCACAAAGTAAAGGGAATTTCTGCCTTTTTGCCCCAAAATAACGGGAATTTCAGCCTTTTTACCTCAAAATAAGGGGAATTTCTGCCTTTTTCCCCAAAATATGGGTAATTTTTGCCTTTTTGTTCCAAAATAAGGAAAATTTCTACAATTTTGTATCAAAATAAAGGAAATTTCTGTTTTTGCCCCAAAATAAAAGGAATTTCTGACTTTTTGCCCTGAAATAAATGAAATTCCTGCAATTATGCCCGAAAATAAGGGAAATTTGGGCCTTTTTGCCCCCAAATGAGGGGAATTTCTGCCTTTTTGCCCCAAAATATGGGGAATTTCAGGATTTTACCTCAAAATAAGGGGAATTTCAGCCTTTTTGCACCAAAATATGGGGAATTTCTGCCTTTTTGCCACAAAATAAGAAAAATTTCTGCAAGTCTGTAACAATATAAAAGAAATTTCTAAAATTTTGCCCCAAAATAAAGGAAATTTCTGATTTTTGCCCCAAAATAAAAAGAATTTCTCTATTTTTGCCCCAAAATAAAGGGAAATTCTGCCTTTTAGCCCCAAAATTAGGGGAGTTTCTGCAATTTTGCTCCAAAATACGAGAAATTTCTGCCTTTTTACCCGAAATTAAGTGGATTTTCTGCCTTTTTGCTCCCAAATAAGAAAAAATTTCTGGAATTTTATCCCAAAATAAGGGAAATTTCTGCCTTTTTGCCCCAAAATAAGGGGAATTTCTGCCGTTTTGCCCCGAAATATGTGAAATTTCTGCAATTTTACCCCAAAATAAGGTGAATTTCTGCCTTTTTGCCCCAAAATAATGGGAATTTCTGCCTTTTTGCCCCAAAATAAGAAAAATTTTTGCTTTTTTTTCTCTGAAATAAGTGAAATTTCTGCAATTTTGCCCTAAAATAAAGGAAATTTCTGCAATTTTTTCCCATAATAAGGGAAATTTCTGCAATTTTGCCCCAAAATAAGGGGAATTTCTGTTTTTGCCCCCAAATAAAAGAAATTTCTGCAATTTTGCCCTAAAATAAGGGGATTTTCTGCATTTTTTGCCAAAAATAAGGGGAATTTCTGACATTTTGCCGCAAAATAAGTGAAATTTCTGCAGTTTTACCCCAAAATAAGGAAAATTTCTGCCTTTTTGCCCAAAAATTAGGGGAATTTCTGCAATTTTGCTCCAAAATACAAAGAATTTCTGCCTTTTTGCCCGAAAATAAAGGGAATGTATACCTTTTTGACATAAAAAAGCAAATTTCTTCATTTTTGCCCCAAAATAAGGGAAATTTCCACCTTTTTGACTCAAAATAAGTGCAATTTCTGCCTTTTCCCAAAATAAACAAAATTTCTGTCTTTTTGCCCCAAAATAAGGGGAATTTCAGCCTTTTTACCTCAAAATAAGGGGATTTTCTGCCTTTTTGCCCCAAAATATAGGGAATTTCTGACTTTTTGCCCCAAAATAAGAAAAATTTCTGCAATTTTGTACCAAAATAAAAAAAATTTCTGCCTTTTTGCCCCCCAAAAAAAATTTCTGCCTATTTTCCCTGAAATACGTGAAATTTCTGCAATTTTGCCCCAAAATAAGGGAAATTTCTACAATTTTGCCCCAATGTAAAGGAAATTTCAGAAATTTTGCCCCAAAATTAGGGGAATTTGTGACTGTTTGCTCCCGAAAAAGGAGATTTTCTGTCTTTTTGCCCCATAATAAGGAGAATTTCTGCATTTTTGCCCGAAAATTATGAGAATTTCTGCAATTTTGCTTCAAAATACAGGGAATTTCTGTTTTTTAGCCCCAAAATAAAGGGAATTTCTGCATTTTACCTCAAATTGAGAATAATTTCTGCCTTTTGCTTCAAAATAAGGGGAATTTTCTGCCTTTTTGTTTCAAAATAAGAAAAATTTCTTCAATTTTGTACCATAATAAAAGAAATTTCTGCTCTTTGCCCCAAAATAAAAGGAATTTCTGACTTTTTGCCCTGAAATAAATATAATTTCTGCAATTTTGCCCGAAAATAAGGGAAATTTGTGCCTCTTTGCCCCAAAATAAAAAGAAGTTTTGCCTTTTGCCCCAAAATATGGGGAATTTCAGCATTTTACCTCAAAATAAGAATTTCAGCCTTTTTGCCCCAAAATAAAGAAAATTTCTGCAATTTTGCCCCAAAATAAGGGGAATTTCTTCCTTTTTGCCCCAAAATAAAGGATATTTCAGCCTTTTTACCTGAAAATAAGTGAAATTTCTGCAATTTTGCCCCAAATAAGGGAAATTTCTGCAATTTTGCCTCAAAATAAGGTAAATTCCTGCAATTTTGCCCCAAAATAAGTGGAATTTCTGAGTTTTGTCCCAAAATAAGGAGAATTTCTGTCTTTTTGCCCCAACATATAGGGAATTTCTGCCTTTTGGCCCAACAATTAGGGGAATTTCTTCATTTTTGCTTCAAAATAAGGGGAATTTCTGCTTTTTTGTCTCTAAAGAAGTGGAATTTCTGTATTTTCCTTCCAAAACAAAGGGAATTTCTGTCTTTTTTGCCCCAAAATAAGGAAAATTTCTGACTTATTACCCTGAAATAAGTGAAATGTTTGCACTTTTGCCCCAAAATTAGGGAAATTTCTGCCTTTTTGCCCCCAAATAAGGGGAATTTCAGCCTTTTTACCTCAAAATAAGGGGAATTTCTGCATTTTTGCCACAAAATATTAGGAATTTCTGCCATTTTGCCCCAAAATAAGAAAAATTTCTGCCATTTTTACCTGAAATAAGTGAAATTTCTGCAATTTTGCCCCAAAATAAGTAAAATTTCTGCAATTTTGCCCCAAAATAAGGGAAATTTCTGGAATTTTGCCCCAGAATAAGTGGAATTTCTGAGTTTTGCCCCAAAATAAGGAGAATTTCTGTCTTTTTGCCCCAACATATAGGGAATTTCTGCCTTTTTGCCCCACAATTAGGGGATTTTCTTCAATTCTGCTCCAAAATACGGGGAATTTCTGCTTTTTTTGCCCGAAAATAAGGGGAATGTATACCTTTTGCCACAAAAAAGAGAAATTTCTTCATTTTTGCCCCAAAATAAGAGGAATTTCTGCCTTCTTACCTCAAAATAAGTTAAATTTCTGCCTTTTTACCTAAAAATGAACGGAATTTCTGTCTTTTTGCCCCAAAATAAAAGGAATTTTTGAATTTTGCCCTGAAATAAGTGAAATTTCTGCAATTTTGCCCCAAAATAAGGGAAATTTCTGCTCTTTTGCCACAAAATAAAGGGAATTTCTGTATTTTTGCCCCAAAATAAGGGGAATTTCAGCATTTTACCTCATAATAAGGCAAATCTCTGCCTTTTTGCCCCAAAATATGGGGAATTTCTTCATTTTTGCCCCAAAATAAAGAAAATTTCTGCAATTTTGTACCAAAATAAAAGAAATTTCTGCCTTTTTGCCCCAAAATAAGAGAAATTTCTGCACTTTTTCCCTGAAATAAGTGAAATTTCTGCAATTTTGCCCCAAAATAAGGGAAATTTCTGCAATTTTGCCCCAAAATAAGAGAAATTTCTGCAATTTTGCCCCAAAATAAAGAAAATTTCTGCAATTTTGCCCCAAAATAAGGGGAATTTATGACTTTTTGCCCTGAAATAAGGAGAATTTCTGTCTTTTTGTTCCAAAATAATGTGAATTTCTGCATTTTCCCTCAAAATTAGGGGATAATGTGCAATTTTGCTTCAAAATATGGGGAAATCTGCCTTATTGCACAAAAATAGAGGGAATTTCTTCATTTTTGCACCAATATAAGGGGAATTTCTGAAATTTAGCTTTAAAATACGGGGAATTTCTGCGTTATTGTCCGAAATAAAGTGGAATTTCTGCCTTTTTGCCCTGAAATATTTGAAATTTCTGCAATTTTACCCCAAAATAAGGGGAATTTCTGTTTTTGGCCCCAAAATTAGGGAATTTCTGTTTTTCGCCCCAAAATAAGGCTAATTTCTGACTTTTTGCCCTGAAATAATTGAAATTTCTGCAATTTTGCCCCAAAATAATAGGAATTTCTGCCTTTTTGCCGAAAATAAGGGGAAATTCAGCATTTTACCTCCAAATAAGGGGAATTTCTGCCTTTTTGCCACAAAATATGGGGAATTTCTGCCCTATTGAATTTAAATAAGGAAAATTTCTGCTTTTCTGCCCCAATTAACGGGAATTTCTGCCTTTTTGCCACAAAGTAAAGGGAATTTTGCCTTTTTTTCCCCAAAATTACAGGAATTTCAGCCTTTTTACCTCAAAATAAGGGGAATTTCTGCCTTTTTGCCCAAAATATGGGTAATTTTTGCTTTTTGTTCCAAAATAAGGAAAATTTCTACAATTTTGTATCAAAATAAAAGAAATTTCTGCCTTTTTTCCCCAAAATAAATGGAATTTCTGACTTTTTGCCCTGAAATAAATGAAATTCCTGCAATTATGCCCGAAAATAAGGGAAATTTGTGCCTTTTTGCCCCCAAATGAGAGGAATTTCTGCCTTTTTTCCCCAAAATATGGGGAATTTCAGCCTTTTTGCACCAAAGTATGGGGAATTTCTGCCTTTTTGCCACAAAATAAGAAAAATTTCTGCAAGTCTGTAACAATATAAAAGAAATTTCTAAAATTTTGCGCCAAAATAAGGGAAATTTCTGATTTTTGCCCCAAAATAAAAAGAATTTCTCTATTTTTGCCACACAATAAAGGGAAATTCTGCCTTTTTGCCCCAAAATTAGGGGAGTTTCTGCAATTTTGCTCCAAAATACGAGAAATTTCTGCCTTTTTACCCGAAATTAAGTGGATTTTCTGCCTTTTTGCCCCCAAATAAGGGAAATTTCTGCAATTTTTCCCCATAATAAGGGAAATTTCTGCAATTTTGCCCCAAAATAAAGGGAATTTCTGTTTTTGCCCCCAAATAAGGGAGATTTCTGCAATTTTGCCCTAAAATAAGGGGATTTTCTGCCTTTTTTACCTTCAAATAAGGGGAATTTCTGCCCTATTGCCCTTAAATAAGGAAAATTTCTGCTTTTCTGCCCCAATTAACGGGAATTTCTGCCTTTTTGCCACAAAGTAAAGGGAATTTCTGCCTTTATGCCCCAAAATAACGGGAATTTCAGCCTTTTTACCTCAAAATAAAAGGAATTTCTGCCTTTTTCCCCAAAATATGGGTAATTTTTGCCTTTTTGTTCCAAAATAAGAAAAATTTCTACAATTTTGTATCAAAATAAAAGAAATTTCTGTTTTTGCCCCAAAATAAAAGGAATTTCTGACTTTTTGCCCTGAAATAAATGAAATTCCTGCAATTATGCCCGAAAATAAGGGAAATTTGTGCCTTTTTGCCCCCAAATGAGGGGAATTTCTGCCTTTTTGCCCCAAAATATGGGGAATTTCAGGATTTTACCTCAAAATAAGGGGAATTTCAGCCTTTTTGCACCAAAATATGGGGAATTTCTGCCTTTTTGCCACAAAATAAGAAAAATTTCTGCAAGTCTGTAACAATATAAAAGAAATTTCTAAAATTTTGCCCCAAAATAAAGGAAATTTCTGATTTTTGCCCCAAAATAAAAAGAATTTCTCTATTTTTGCCCCAAAATAAAGGGAAATTCTGCCTTTTAGCCCCAAAATTAGGGGAGTTTCTGCAATTTTGCTCCAAAATACGAGAAATTTCTGCCTCTTTACCCGAAATTAAGTGGATTTTCTGCCTTTTTGCCTCCAAATAAGGGAAATTTCTGCAATTTTATCCCAAAATAAGGGAAATTTCTGCATTTTTGCCCCAAAATAAGGGGAATTTCTGCCGTTTTGCCCTGAAATATGTGAAATTTCTGCAATTTTACCCCAAAATAATGGGAATTTCTGCCTTTTTGCCCCCAAATAAGAAAAATTTTTGCTTTTTTTCTCTGAAATAAGTGAAATTTCTGCAATTTTGCCCTAAAATTAGGGAAATTTCTGCAATTTTTCCCCATAATAAGGGAAATTTCTGCAATTTTGCCCCAAAATAAGGGGAATTTCTGTTTTTGTCCCCAAATAAGGGAAATTTCTGCAATTTTGCCCTAAAATAAGGGGATTTTCTGCATTTTTTGCCAAAAATAAGGGGAATTTCTGACATTTTGCCGCAAAATAAGTGAAATTTCTGCAGTTTTACCCCAAAATAAGGAAAATTTCTGCCTTTTTGCCCAAAAATTAGGGGAATTTCTGCAATTTTGCTCCAAAATACAAAGAATTTCTGCCTTTTTGCCCGAAAATAAAGGGAATGTATACCTTTTTGCCATAAAAAAGCAAATTTCTTCATTTTTGCCCCAAAATAAGGGGATTTTCCACCTTTTTGACTCAAAATAAGTGCAATTTCTGCCTTTTCCCCAAAATAAACAAAATTTCTGCCTTTTTGCCCCAAAATAAGGGGAATTTCAGCCTTATTACCTCAAAATAGGGGGAATTTCTGCCTTTTTGCCCCAAAATATGGGGAATTTCTGACTTTTTGCCCCAAAATAAGAAAAATTTCTGCCATTTTGTACCAAAACAAAAAAAATTTCTGCCTTTTTGCCCCCCCAAAAAAAATTTCTGCCTTTTTTTTTCAAATACCTGAAATTTCTGCAATTTTGCCCCAAAATAAGGGAAATTTCTGCAATTTTGCCCCAAAATAAGGGGAATTTCTGACTGTTTGCTCCCGAAAAAGGAGATTTTCTGTCTTTTTGCCCCAAAATAAGGAGAATTTCTGCCTTTTTGCCCGAAAATTATGAGAATTTCTGCAATTTTGCTTCAAAATACAGGGAATTTCTGCCTTTTAGCCCCAAAATAAAGGGAATTTCTGCATTTTACCTCAAATTGAGAATAATTTCTGCCTTTTGCCTCAAAATAAGGGGAATTTTCTGCCTTTTTGTTTCAAAATAAGATAAATTTCTTCAATTTTGTACCATAATAAAAGAAATTTCTGCTCTTTGCCCCAAAATAAAAGGAATTTCTGACTTTTTGCCCTGAAATAAATGAAATTTCTGCAATTTTTCCCGAAAATAAGGGAAATTTGTGCCTCTTTGCCCCAAAATAAGAAGAAGTTTTGCCTTTTGCCCCAAAATATGGGGAATTTCAGCATTTTACCTCAAAATAAGAATTTCAGCCCTTTTGCCCCAAAATAAGGAAAATTTCTGCAATTTTGCCCCAAAATAAGGGGAATTTCTTCTTTTTTGCCCCAAAATAAAGGATATTTCAGCCTTTTTACCTGAAAATAAGTGAAATTTCTGCAATTTTGCCCCAAATAAGGGAAATATCTGCAATTTTGCCTCAAAATAAGGTAAATTCCTGCAATTTTGCCCCAAAATAAGTGGAATTTCTGAGTTTTGTCCCAAAATAAGGAGAATTTCTGTCTTTTTGCCCCAACATATAGGGAATTTCTGCCTTTTGGCCCAACAATTAGGGGATTTTCTTCATTTTTGCTTCAAAATAAGGGGAATTTCTGCCTTTTTGTCTCTAAAGAAGTGGAATTTCTGTATTTTCCTTCCAAAACAAAGGGAATTTTTGTCTTTTTTGCCCCAAAATAAGGAAAATTTCTGACTTATTACCCTGAAATAAGTGAAATGTTTGCAATTTTGCCCCAAAATTAGGGAAATTTCTGCCTTTTTGCCCCCAAATAAGGGGAATTTCAACCTTTTTACCTCAAAATAAGGGGAATTTCTGCATTTTTGCCACAAAATATTAGGAATTTCTGCCTTTTTGCCCCAAAATAAGAAAAATTTCTGCCATTTTATCTGAAATAAGTGAAATTTCTGCAATTTTGCCCCAAAATAAGTAAAATTTCTGCAATTTTGACCCAAAATAAGGGAAATTTCTGGAATTTTGCCCCAAAATAAGTGGAATTTCTGAGTTTTGCCCCAAAATAAGGAGAATTTCTGTCTTTTTGCCCCAACATATAGGGAATTTCTGTTTTTTTGCCCCACAATTAGGGGATTTTCTTCAATTCTGCTCCAAAATTCGGGGAATTTCTGCTTTTTTTGCCCGAAAATAAGGGGAATGTATACCTTTTGCCACAAAAAAGAGAAATTTCTTAATTTTTGCCCCAAAATAAGAGGAATTTCTGCCTTCTTACCTCAAAATAAGTGAAATTTCTGCCTTTTTACCTAAAAATGAACGGAATTTCTGTCTTTTTGCCCCAAAATAAAAGGAATTTTTGAATTTTGCCCTGAAATAAGTGAAATTTCTGCAATTTTGCCCCAAAATAAGGGAAATTTCTGCCTTTTTGCCACAAAATAAAGGGAATTTCTGTATTTTTGCCCCAAAATAAGGGGAATTTCAGCATTTTACCTCATAATAAGGCAAATCTCTGCCTTTTTGCCCCAAAATATGGGGAATTTCTTCATTTTTGCCCCAAAATAAAGAAAATTTCTGCAATTTTGTACCAAAATAAAAGAAATTTCTGCCTTTTTGCCCCAAAAAAAGAGAAATTTCTGCACTTTTTCCCTGAAATAAGTGAAATTTCTGCAATTTTGCCCCAAAATAAGGGAAATTTCTGCAATTTTGCCCCAAAATAAAGAAAATTTCTGCAATTTTGTACCAAAATAAAAGAAATTTCTTCCTTTTTGCCCCAAAATAAGAGAAATTTCTGCACTTTTTCCCTGAAATAAGTGAAATTTCTGCAATTTTGCCCCAAAATAAGAGAAATTTCTGCAATTTTGCCCCAAAATAAAGAAAATTTCTGCAATTTTACCCCAAAAGAAGGGGAATTTCTGACTTTTTGCCCTGAAATAAGGAGAATTTCTGTCTTTTTGTTCCAAAATAATGTGAATTTCTGCATTTTCCTTCAAAATTAGGGAAATATGTGCAATTTTGCTTCAAAATACGGGGAAATCTGCCTTATTGCACAAAAATAAAGGGAATTTCTCCATTTTTGCACCAATATAAGGGGAATTTCTGAAATTTAGCTTTAAAATACGGGGAATTTCTGCGTTATTGTCCGAAATAAAGTGGAATTTCTGCCTTTTTGCCCTGAAATATTTGAAATTTCTGCAATTTTACCCCAAAATAAGGGGAATTTCTGTTTTTGGCCCCAAAATTAAGGGAATTTCTGCTTTTTGCCCCAAAATAAGGCAAATATCTGACTTTTTGCCCAGAAATAATTGAAATTTCTGCAATTTTGCCCCAAAATAATAGGAATTTCTGCCTTTTTGCCGAAAATAAGGGGAATTTCAGCATTTTACCTTCAAATAAGGGGAATTTCTGCCTTTTTGCCACAAAATAAGGGGAATTTCTGCCCTATTGCCCTTAAATAAGGAAAATTTCTGCTTTTCTGCCCCAATTAACGGGAATTTCTGCCTTTTTGCCACAAAGTAAAGGGAATTTCTGCCTTTTTGCCCCAAAATAACGGGAATTTCAGCCTTTTTACCTCAAAATAAGGGGAATTTCTGCCTTTTTCCCCAAAATATGGGTAATTTTTGCCTTTTTGTTCCAAAATAAGGAAAATTTCTACAATTTTGTATCAAAATAAAGGAAATTTCTGTTTTTGCCCCAAAATAAAAGGAATTTCTGACTTTTTGCCCTGAAATAAATGAAATTCCTGCAATTATGCCCGAAAATAAGGGAAATTTGGGCCTTTTTGCCCCCAAATGAGGGGAATTTCTGCCTTTTTGCCCCAAAATATGGGGAATTTCAGGATTTTACCTCAAAATAAGGGGAATTTCAGCCTTTTTGCACCAAAATATGGGGAATTTCTGCCTTTTTGCCACAAAATAAGAAAAATTTCTGCAAGTCTGTAACAATATAAAAGAAATTTCTAAAATTTTGCCCCAAAATAAAGGAAATTTCTGATTTTTGCCCCAAAATAAAAAGAATTTCTCTATTTTTGCCCCAAAATAAAGGGAAATTCTGCCTTTTAGCCCCAAAATTAGGGGAGTTTCTGCAATTTTGCTCCAAAATACGAGAAATTTCTGCCTTTTTACCCGAAATTAAGTGGATTTTCTGCCTTTTTGCTCCCAAATAAGAAAAAATTTCTGGAATTTTATCCCAAAATAAGGGAAATTTCTGCCTTTTTGCCCCAAAATAAGGGGAATTTCTGCCGTTTTGCCCTGAAATATGTGAAATTTCTGCAATTTTACCCCAAAATAAGGTGAATTTCTGCCTTTTTGCCCCAAAATAATGGGAATTTCTGCCTTTTTGCCCCAAAATAAGAAAAATTTTTGCTTTTTTTTCTCTGAAATAAGTGAAATTTCTGCAATTTTGCCCTAAAATAAAGGAAATTTCTGCAATTTTTTCCCATAATAAGGGAAATTTCTGCAATTTTGCCCCAAAATAAGGGGAATTTCTGTTTTTGCCCCCAAATAAGGGAAATTTCTGCAATTTTGCCCTAAAATAAGGGGATTTTCTGCATTTTTTGCCAAAAATAAGGGGAATTTCTGACATTTTGCCGCAAAATAAGTGAAATTTCTGCAGTTTTACCCCAAAATAAGGAAAATTTCTGCCTTTTTGCCCAAAAATTAGGGGAATTTCTGCAATTTTGCTCCAAAATACAAAGAATTTCTGCCTTTTTGCCCGAAAATAAAGGGAATGTATACCTTTTTGACATAAAAAAGCAAATTTCTTCATTTTTGCCCCAAAATAAGGGGAATTTCCACCTTTTTGACTCAAAATAAGTGCAATTTCTGCCTTTTCCCAAAATAAACAAAATTTCTGTCTTTTTGCCCCAAAATAAGGGGAATTTCAGCCTTTTTACCTCAAAATAAGGGGATTTTCTGCCTTTTTGCCCCAAAATATAGGGAATTTCTGACTTTTTGCCCCAAAATAAGAAAAATTTCTGCAATTTTGTACCAAAATAAAAAAAATTTCTGCCTTTTTGCCCCCCCAAAAAAATTTCTGCCTATTTTCCCTGAAATACGTGAAATTTCTGCAATTTTGCCCCAAAATAAGGGAAATTTCTACAATTTTGCCCCAATGTAAAGGAAATTTCAGCAATTTTGCCCCAAAATTAGGGGAATTTGTGACTGTTTGCTCCCGAAAAAGGAGATTTTCTGTCTTTTTGCCCCATAATAAGGAGAATTTCTGCATTTTTGCCCGAAAATTATGAGAATTTCTGCAATTTTGCTTCAAAATACAGGGAATTTCTGTTTTTTAGCCCCAAAATAAAGGGAATTTCTGCATTTTACCTCAAATTGAGAATAATTTCTGCCTTTTGCTTCAAAATAAGGGGAATTTTCTGCCTTTTTGTTTCAAAATAAGAAAAATTTCTTCAATTTTGTACCATAATAAAAGAAATTTCTGCTCTTTGCCCCAAAATAAAAGGAATTTCTGACTTTTTGCCCTGAAATAAATATAATTTCTGCAATTTTGCCCGAAAATAAGGGAAATTTGTGCCTCTTTGCCCCAAAATAAAAAGAAGTTTTGCCTTTTGCCCCAAAATATGGGGAATTTCAGCATTTTACCTCAAAATAAGAATTTCAGCCTTTTTGCCCCAAAATAAAGAAAATTTCTGCAATTTTGCCCCAAAATAAGGGGAATTTCTTCCTTTTTGTCCCAAAATAAAGGATATTTCAGCCTTTTTACCTGAAAATAAGTGAAATTTCTGCAATTTTGCCCCAAATAAGGGAAATTTCTGCAATTTTGCCTCAAAATAAGGTAAATTCCTGCAATTTTGCCCCAAAATAAGTGGAATTTCTGAGTTTTGTCCCAAAATAAGGAGAATTTCTGTCTTTTTGCCCCAACATATAGGGAATTTCTGCCTTTTGGCCCAACAATTAGGGGAATTTCTTCATTTTTGCTTCAAAATAAGGGGAATTTCTGCTTTTTTGTCTCTAAAGAAGTGGAATTTCTGTATTTTCCTTCCAAAACAAAGGGAATTTCTGTCTTTTTTGCCCCAAAATAAGGAAAATTTCTGACTTATTACCCTGAAATAAGTGAAATGTTTGCACTTTTGCCCCAAAATTAGGGAAATTTCTGCCTTTTTGCCCCCAAATAAGGGGAATTTCAGCCTTTTTACCTCAAAATAAGGGGAATTTCTGCATTTTTGCCACAAAATATTAGGAATTTCTGCCATTTTGCCCCAAAATAAGAAAAATTTCTGCCATTTTTACCTGAAATAAGTGAAATTTCTGCAATTTTGCCCCAAAATAAGTAAAATTTCTGCAATTTTGCCCCAAAATAAGGGAAATTTCTGGAATTTTGCCCCAGAATAAGTGGAATTTCTGAGTTTTGCCCCAAAATAAGGAGAATTTCTGTCTTTTTGCCCCAACATATAGGGAATTTCTGCCTTTTTGCCCCACAATTAGGGTATTTTCTTCAATTCTGCTCCAAAATACGGGGAATTTCTGCTTTTTTTGCCCGAAAATAAGGGGAATGTATACCTTTTGCCACAAAAAAGAGAAATTTCTTCATTTTTGCCCCAAAATAAGAGGAATTTCTGCCTTCTTACCTCAAAATAAGTTAAATTTCTGCCTTTTTACCTAAAAATGAACGGAATTTCTGTCTTTTTGCCCCAAAATAAAAGGAATTTTTGAATTTTGCCCTGAAATAAGTGAAATTTCTGCAATTTTGCCCCAAAATAAGGGAAATTTCTGCTCTTTTGCCACAAAATAAAGGGAATTTCTGTATTTTTGCCCCAAAATAAGGGGAATTTCAGCATTTTACCTCATAATAAGGCAAATCTCTGCCTTTTTGCCCCAAAATATGGGGAATTTCTTCATTTTTGCCCCAAAATAAAGAAAATTTCTGCAATTTTGTACCAAAATAAAAGAAATTTCTGCCTTTTTGCCCCAAAATAAGAGAAATTTCTGCACTTTTTCCCTGAAATAAGTGAAATTTCTGCAATTTTGCCCCAAAATAAGGGAAATTTCTGCAATTTTGCCCCAAAATAAAGAAAATTTCTGCAATTTTGTACCAAAATAAAAGAAATTTCTTCCTTTTTGCCCCAAAATAAGAGAAATTTCTGCACTTTTTCCCTGAAATAAGTGAAATTTCTGCAATTTTGCCCCAAAATAAGAGAAATTTCTGCAATTTTGCCCCAAAATAAAGAAAATTTCTGCAATTTTACCCCAAAAGAAGGGGAATTTCTGACTTTTTGCCCTGAAATAAGGAGAATTTCTGTCTTTTTGTTCCAAAATAATGTGAATTTCTGCATTTTCCTTCAAAATTAGGGAAATATGTGCAATTTTGCTTCAAAATACGGGGAAATCTGCCTTATTGCACAAAAATAAAGGGAATTTCTCCATTTTTGCACCAATATAAGGGGAATTTCTGAAATTTAGCTTTAAAATACGGGGAATTTCTGCGTTATTGTCCGAAATAAAGTGGAATTTCTGCCTTTTTGCCCTGAAATATTTGAAATTTCTGCAATTTTACCCCAAAATAAGGGGAATTTCTGTTTTTGGCCCCAAAATTAAGGGAATTTCTGCTTTTTGCCCCAAAATAAGGCAAATATCTGACTTTTTGCCCAGAAATAATTGAAATTTCTGCAATTTTGCCCCAAAATAATAGGAATTTCTGCCTTTTTGCCGAAAATAAGGGGAATTTCAGCATTTTACCTTCAAATAAGGGGAATTTCTGCCTTTTTGCCACAAAATAAGGGGAATTTCTGCCCTATTGCCCTTAAATAAGGAAAATTTCTGCTTTTCTGCCTCAATTAACGGGAATTTCTGCCTTTTTGCCACAAAGTAAAGGGAATTTCTGCCTTTTTGCCCCAAAATAACGGGAATTTCAGCCTTTTTACCTCAAAATAAGGGGAATTTCCGCCTTTTTCCCCAAAATATGGGTAATTTTTGCCTTTTTGTTCCAAAATAAGGAAAATTTCTACAATTTTGTATCAAAATAAAAGAAATTTCTGTTTTTGCCCCAAAATAAAAGGAATTTCTGACTTTTTGCCCTGAAATAAATGAAATTCCTGCAATTATGCCCGAAAATAAGGGAAATTTGGGCCTTTTTGCCCCCAAATGAGGGAAATTTCTGCCTTTTTGCCCCAAAATAAAGGGAATTTCTGCATTTTACCTCGAATTGAGAATAATTTCTGCCTTTTGCCTCAAAATAAGGGGAATTTTCTGCCTTTTTGTTTCAAAATAAGAAAAATTTCTTCAATTTTGTACCATAATAAAAGAAATTTCTGCTCTTTGCCCCAAAATAAAAAAAAAATTCTGACTTTTTGCCCTGAAATAAATGAAATTTCTGCAATTTTGCCCGAAAATAAGGGAAATTTGTGCCTCTTTGCCCCAAAATAAGAAGAAGCTTTGCCTTTTGCCCCAAAATATGGGGAATTTCAGCATTTTACCTCAAAATAAGAATTTCAGCCCTTTTGCCCCAAAATAAGGAAAATTTCTGCAATTTTGCCCCAAAATAAGGGGAATTTCTTCTTTTTTGCCCCAAAATAAAGGATATTTCAGCCTTTTTACCTGAAAATAAGTGAAATTTCTGCAATTTTGCCCCAAATAAGGGAAATTTCTGCAATTTTGCCTCAAAATAAGGTAAATTCCTGCAATTTTACCCCAAAATAAGTGGAATTTCTGAGTTTTGTCCCAAAATAAGGAGAATTTCTGTCTTTTTTCCCCAACATATAGGGAATTTCTGCCTTTTGGCCCAACAATTAGGGGAATTTCTTCATTTTTGCTTCAAAATAAGGGGAATTTCTGCATTTTTGTCTCTAAAGAAGTGGAATTTCTGTATTTTCCTTCCAAAACAAAGGGAATTTCTGTCTTTTTTGCCCCAAAATAAGGAAAATTTCTGACTTATTACCCTGAAATAAGTGAAATGTTTGCACTTTTGCCCCAAAATTAGGGAAATTTATGCCTTTTTGCCCCCAAATAAGGGGAATTTCAGCCTTTTTACCTCAAAATAAGGGGAATTTCTGCATTTTTGCCACAAAATATTAGGAATTTCTGACTTTTTGCCCCAAAATAAGAAAAATTTCTGCCATTTTTACCTGAAATAAGTGAAATTTCTGCAATTTTGCCCCAAAATAAGTAAAATTTCTGCAATTTTGCCCCAAAATAAGGGAAATTTCTGGAAATTTGCCCCAAAATAAGTGGAATTTCTGAGTTTTGCCCCAAAATAAGGAGAATTTCTGTCTTTTTGCCCCAACATATAGGGAATTTCTGCCTTTTTGCCCCACAATTAGGGGATTTTCTTCAATTCTGCTCCAAAATACGGAGAATTTCTGCTTTTTTTGCCCGAAAATAAGGGGAATGTATACCTTTTGCCACAAAAAAGAGAAATTTCTTCATTTTTGCCCTAAAATAAGAGGAATTTCTGCCTTCTTACCTCAAAATAAGTGAAATTTCTGCCTTTTTACCTAAAAATGAACGGAATTTCGGTCTTTTTGCCCTAAAATAAAAGGAATTTTTGAATTTTGCCCTGAAATAAGTGAAATTTCTGCAATTTTGCCCCAAAATAAGGGAAATTTCTGCCTTTTTGCCAAAAAATAAAGGGAATTTCTGTATTTTCCCCCAAAATAAGGGGAATTTCAGCATTTTACCTCATAATAAGGCAAATCTCTGCCTTTTTGCCCCAAAATATGGGGAATTTCTTCATTTTTGCCCCAAAATAAAGAAAATTTCTGCAATTTTGTACCAAAATAAAAGAAATTTCTGCCTTTTTGCCCCAAAAAAAGAGAAATTTCTGCACTTTTTCCCTGAAATAAGTGAAATTTCTGCAATTTTGCCCCAAAATAAGGGAAATTTCTGCAATTTTGCCCCAAAATAAAGAAAATTTCTGCAATTTTGTACCAAAATAAAAGAAATTTCTTCCTTTTTGCCCCAAAATAAGAGAAATTTCTGCACTTTTTCCCTGAAATAAGTGAAATTTCTGCAATTTTGCCCCAAAATAAGAGAAATTTCTGCAATTTTGCCCCAAAATAAAGAAAATTTCTGCAATTTTACCCCAAAAGAAGGGGAATTTCTGACTTTTTGCCCTGAAATAAGGAGAATTTCTGTCTTTTTGTTCCAAAATAATGTGAATTTCTGCATTTTCCTTCAAAATTAGGGAAATATGTGCAATTTTGCTTCAAAATACGGGGAAATCTGCCTTATTGCACAAAAATAAAGGGAATTTCTCCATTTTTGCACCAATATAAGGGGGATTTCTGAAATTTAGTTTTAAAATACGGGGAATTTCTGCGTTATTGTCCGAAATAAAGTGTAATTTCTGCCTTTTTGCCCTGAAATATTTGAAATTTCTGCAATTTTACCCCAAAATATGGGGAATTTCTGTTTTTGGCCCCAAAATTAAGGGAATTTCTTCTTTTTGCCCCAAAATAAGGCAAATATCTGACTTTTTGCCCAGAAATAATTGAAATTTCTGCAATTTTGCCCCAAAATAATAGGAATTTCTGCCTTTTTGCCGAAAATAAGGGGAATTTCAGCATTTTACCTTCAAATAAGGGGAATTTCTGCTCTATTGCCCTTAAATAAGGAAAATTTCTGCTTTTCTGCCCCAATTAACGGGAATTTCTGCCCTTTTGCCACAAAGTAAAGGGAATTTCTGCCTTTATGTCCCAAAATAACGGGAATTTCAGCCTTTTTACCTCAAAATAAAAGGAATTTCTGCCTTTTTCCCCAAAATATGGGTAATTTTTGCCTTTTTGTTCCAAAATAAGGAAAATTTCTACAATTTTGTATCAAAATAAAAGAAATTTCTGTTTTTGCCCCCAAATGAGGGGAATTTCTGCCTTTTTGCCCCAAAATATGGGGAATTTCAGGATTTTACCTCAAAATAAGGGGAATTTCAGCCTTTTTGCACCAAAATATGGGGAATTTCTGCCTTTTTGCCACAAAATAAGAAAAATTTCTGCAAGTCTGTAACAATATAAAAGAAATTTCTAAAATTTTGCCCCAAAATAAAGGAAATTTCTGATTTTTGCCCCAAAATAAAAAGAATTTCTCTATTTTTGCCCCAAAATAAAGGGAAATTCTGCCTTTTAGCCCCAAAATTAGGGGAGTTTCTGCAATTTTGCTCCAAAATACGAGAAATTTCTGCCTTTTTACCCGAAATTAAGTGGATTTTCTGCCTTTTTGCCTCCAAATAAGGGAAATTTCTGCAATTTTATCCCAAAATAAGGGAAATTTCTGCCTTTTTGCCCCAAAATAAGGGGAATTTCTGCCGTTTTGCCCTGAAATATGTGAAATTTCTGCAATTTTACCCCAAAATAAAGTGAATTTCTGCCTTTTTGCCCCAAAATAATGGGAATTTCTGCCTTTTTGCTTCAAAATAAGAAAAATTTTTGCTTTTTTTCTCTGAAATAAGTGAAATTTCTGCAATTTTGCCCTAAAATAAGGGAAATTTCTGCAATTTTTCCCCATAATAAGGGAAATTTCTGCAATTTTGCCCCAAAATAAAAGGAATTTCTGTTTTTGTCCCCAAATAAGGGAAATTTCTGCAATTTTGCCCTAAAATAAGGGGATTTTCTGCATTTTTTGCCAAAAATAAGGGGAATTTCTGACATTTTGCCGCAAAATAAGTGAAATTTCTGCAGTTTTACCCCAAAATAAGGAAAATTTTTGCCTTTTTGCCCAAAAATTAGGGGAATTTCTGCAATTTTGCTCCAAAATACAAAGAATTTCTGCCTTTTTGCCCGAAAATAAAGGGAATGTATACCTTTTTCCATAAAAAAGCAAATTTCTTCATTTTTGCCCCAAAATAAGGGGATTTTCCACCTTTTTGACTCAAAATAAGTGCAATTTCTGCCTTTTCCCCAAAATAAACAAAATTTCTGCCTTTTTGCCCCAAAATAAGGGGAATTTCAGCCTTATTACCTCAAAATAAGGGGAATTTCTGCCTTTTTGCCCCAAAATATGGGGAATTTCTGACTTTTTGCCCCAAAATAAAAAAAAAATTTCTGCAATTTTGTACCAAAATAAAAAAAAATTTCTGCCTTTTTGCCCCCCCCAAAAAATTTCTGCCTTTTTTTTCTCAAATACCTGAAATTTCTGCAATTTTGCCCCAAAATAAGGGAAATTTCTGCAATTTTGCCCCAATGTAAAGGAAATTTCTGCAATTTTGCCCCAAAATAAGGGGAATTTCTGACTGTTTGCTCCCGAAAAAGGAGATTTTCTGTCTTTTTGCCCCAAAATAAGGAGAATTTCTGCCTTTCTGCCCGAAAATTAAGAGAATTTCTGCAATTTTGCTTCAAAATACAGGGAATTTCTGCCTTTTAGCCCCAAAATAAAGGGAATTTCTGCATTTTACCTCAAATTGAGAATAATTTCTGCCTTTTGCCTCAAAATAAGGGGAATTTTCTGCCTTTTTGTTTCAAAATAAGATAAATTTCTTCAATTTTGTACCATAATAAAAGAAATTTCTGCTCTTTGCCCCAAAATAAAAGGAATTTTTGACTTTTTGCCCTGAAATAAATGAAATTTCTGCAATTTTGCCCAAAAATAAGGGAAATTTGTGCCTCTTTGCCCCAAAATAAGAAGAAGTTTTGCCTTTTGCCCCAAAATATGGGGAATTTCAGCCTTTTTACCTCAAAATATGGGTAATTTTTGCCTTTTTGTTCCAAAATAAGGAAAATTTCTACAATTTTGTATCAAAATTAAAGAAATTTCTGTTTTTGCCCGAAAATAAAAGGAATTTCTGACTTTTTGCCCTGAAATAAATGAAATTCCTGCAATTATGCCCGAAAATAAGGGAAATTTGTGCCTTTTTGCCCCCAAATGAGGGGAATTTCTGCCTTTTTGCCCCAAAATATGGGGAATTTCAGGATTTTACCTCAAAATAAGGGGAATTTCAGCCTTTTTGCACCAAAATATGGGGAATTTCTGCCTTTTTGCCACAAAATAAGAAAAATTTCTGCAAGTCTGTAACAATATAAAATAAATTTCTAAAATTTTGCCCCAAAATAAAGGAAATTTCTGATTTTTGCCCCAAAATAAAAAGAATTTCTCTATTTTTGCCCCAAAATAAAGGGAAATTCTGCCTTTTTGCCCCAAAATTAGGGGAGTTTCTGCAATTTTGCTCCAAAATACGAGAAATTTCTGCCTTTTTACCTGAAATTAAGTGGATTTTCTGCCTTTTTGCCCCCAAATAAGGGAAATTTCTGCAATTTTATCCCAAAATAAGGGAAATTTCTGCCTTTTTGCCCCAAAATAAGGGGAATTTCTGCCGTTTTGCCCTGAAATATGTGAAATTTCTGCAATTTTACCCCAAAATAAGGTGAATTTCTGCCTTTTTGCCCCAATATAATGGGAATTTCTGCCTTTTTGCCCCAAAATAAGAAAAATTTTTGTTTTTTTTCTCTGAAATAAGTGAAATTTCTGCAATTTTGCCCTAAAATAAGGGAAATTTCTGCAATTTTTCCCCATAATAAGGGAAATTTCTGCAATTTTGCCCCAAAATAAGGGGAATTTCTGTTTTTGTCCCCAAATAAGGGAAATTTCTGCAATTTTGCCCTAAAATAAGGGGATTTTCTGCATTTTTTGCCAAAAATAAGGGGAATTTCTGACATTTTGCCACAAAATAAGTGAAATTTCTGCAGTTTTACCCCAAAATAAGGAAAATTTCTGCCTTTTTGCCCAAAAATTAGGGGAATTTCTGCAATTTTGCTCCAAAATACAAAGAATTTCTGCCTTTTTGCCCGAAAATAAAAGGAATGTATACCTTTATGCCATAAAAAAGCAAATTTCTTCATTTTTGCCCCAAAATAAGGGGATTTTCCACCTTTTTGACTCAAAATAAGTGCAATTTCTGCCTTTTCCCCAAAATAAACGAAATTTCTGCCTTTTTGCCCCCAAATAAGGGGAATTTCAGCCTTATTACCTCAAAATAAGGGGAATTTCTGCCGTTTTGCCCCAAAATATGGGGAATTTCTGACTTTTTGCCCCAAAATAAAAAAAAATTCTGCCTTTTTGCCCCCCCAAAAAAAATTTCTGCCTTTTTTTTCTCAAATACCTGAAATTTCTGCAATTTTGCCTCAAAATAAGGGAAATTTCTGCAATTTTGCCCCAATGTAAAGGAAATTTCTGCAATTTTGCCCCAAAATAAGGGGAATTTCTGACTGTTTGCTCCCGAAAAAGGAGATTTTCTGTCTTTTTGCCCCAAAATAAGGAGAATTTCTGCCTTTTTGCCCGAAAATTATGAGAATTTCTGCAATTTTGCTTCAAAATACAGGGAATTTCTGCCTTTTAGCCCCAAAATAAAGGGAATTTCTGCATTTTACCTCAAATTGAGAATAATTTCTGCTTTTTGCCTCAAAATAAGGGGAATTTTCTGCCTTTTTGTTTCAAAATAAGAAAAATTTCTTCAATTTTGTACCATAATAAAAGAAATTTCTGCTCTTTGCCCCAAAATAAAAGGAATTTCTGACTTTTTGCCCTGAAATAAATGAAATTTCTGCAATTTTGCCCGAAAATAAGGGAAATTTGTGCCTCTTTGCCCCAAAATAAGAAGAAGTTTTGCCTTTTGCCCCAAAATATGGGGAATTTCAGCATTTTACCTCAAAATAAGAATTTCAGCCCTTTTGCCCCAAAATAAGGAAAATTTCTGCAATTTTGCCCCAAAATAAGGGGAATTTCTTCCTTTTTGCCCCAAAATAAAGGATATTTCAGCCTTTTTACCTGAAAATAAGTGAAATTTCTGCAATTTTGCCCTCAAATAAGGGAAATTTCTGCAATTTTGCCTCAAAATAAGGTAAATTCCTGCAATTTTGCCCCAAAATAAGTGGAATTTCTGAGTTTTGTCCCAAAATAAGGAGAATTTCTGTCTTTTTTCCCCAACATATAGGGAATTTCTGCCTTTTGGCCCAACAATTAGGGGAATTTCTTCATTTTTGCTTCAAAATAAGGGGAATTTCTGCCTTTTTGTCTCTAAAGAAGTGGAATTTCTGTATTTTCCTTCCAAAACAAAGGGAATTTCTGTCTTTTTTGCCCCAAAATAAGGAAAATTTCTGACTTATTACCCTGAAATAAGTGAAATGTTTGCAATTTTACCCCAAAATAAGGGAAATTTCTGCCTTTTTGCCCCCAAATAAGGGAAATTTCAGCCTTTTTACCTCAAAATAAGGAGAATTTCTGCATTTTTGCCACAAAATATTAGGAATTTCTGCCTTTTTGCCCCAAAATAAGAAAAATTTCTGCCATTTTTACCTGAAATAAGTGAAATTTCTGCAATTTTGCCCCAAAATAAGTAAAATTTCTGCAATTTTGCTTCAAAATAAGGGAAATTTCTGGAATTTTGCCCCAAAATAAGTGGAATTTCTGAGTTTTGCCCCAAAATAAGGAGAATTTCTGTTTTTTTGCCCCAACATATAAGGAATTTCTGCCTTTTTGCCCCACAATTAGGGGATTTTCTTCAATTCTGCTCCAAAATAGGGGGAATTTCTGCTTTTTTGCCCGAAAATAAGGGGAATGTATACCTTTTGCCACAAAAAAGAGAAATTTCTTCATTTTTGCCCCAAAATAAGAGGATTTTCTGCCTTCTTACCTCAAAATAAGTGAAATTTCTGCCTTTTTACCCAAAATAAACGGAATTTCTGTCTTTTTGCCCCAAAATAAAAGGAATTTTTGAATTTTGCCCTGAAATAAGTGAAATTTCTGCAATTTTGCCCCAAAATAAGGGAAATTTCTGCCTTATTGCCCCCAAATAATGGAAATTTCAGCCTTTTTACCTCAAAATAATGGGAATTTCTGCATTTTTGCCACAAAATATTAGGAATTTCTGCCTTTTTGCCCCAAAATAAGAAAAATTTCTGCCTTTTTTTTATCTGAAATAAGTGAAATTTCTGCAATTTTGCCCCAAAATAAGTGAAATTTCTGCAAATTTGCCTCAAAATAAGGGAAATTTCTGGAATTTTGCCCCAAAATAAGTGGAATTTCTGAGTTTTGCCCCAAAATAAGGAGAATTTCTGTCTTTTTGCCCCAACATATAGGGAATTTCTGCCTTTTTGCCCCACAATTAGGGGATTTTCTGCAATTGTGCTCCAAAAAACGGGATATTTCTGCTTTTTTGCCCGAAAATAAGGAGAATATATACTTTTTGCCACAAAAAAAGAGAAATTTCTTCATTTTTGCCCCAAAATAAGAGGAATTTCTGCCTTCTTACCTCACAATAAGTGAAATTTCTGCCTTTTTACCCAAAAATAAACAAAATTTCTGTCTTTTTGCCCAAAAATAAAAGGAATTTTTGAATTTTGCCCTGAAATAAGTGAAATTTCTGCAATTTTGCCCCAAAATAAGGGAAATTTCTGCCTTTTTGCCACAAAATAAAGGGAATTTCTGTATTTTTGCCCCAAAATAAGGGGAATTTCAGCATTTTACCTCATAATAAGGCGAATCTCTGCCTTTTTGCCCCAAAATATGGGGAATTTCTTCATTTTTGCCCCAAAATAAAGAAAATTTCTGCAATTTTGTACCAAAATAAAAGAAATTTCTGCCTTTTTGCCCCAAAATAAGAGAAATTTCTGCACTTTTTCCCTGAAATAAGTGAAATTTCTGCAATTTTGCCCCAAAATAAGGGAAATTTCTGCAATTTTACCCCAAAATAAGGGGAATTTCTGACTTTTTGCCCTGAAATAAGGAGAATTTCTGTCTTTTTGTTCCAAAATAATGTGAATTTCTGCATTTTCCTTCAAAATTAGGGAAATATGTGCAATTTTGCTTCAAAATACGGGGAAATCTGCCTTATTGCACAAAAATAAAGGGAATTTCTCCATTTTTGCACCAATATAAGGGGAATTTCTGAAATTTAGCTTTAAAATACGGGGAATTTCTGCGTTATTGTCCGAAATAAAGTGGAATTTCTGCCTTTTTGCCCTGAAATATTTGAAATTTCTGCAATTTTACCCCAAAATAAGGGGAATTTCTGTTTTTGGCCCCAAAATTAAGGGAATTTCTGCTTTTTGCCCCAAAATAAGGCAAATATCTGACTTTTTGCCCAGAAATAATTGAAATTTCTAAAATTTTGCCCCAAAATAATAGGAATTTCTGCCTTTTTGCCGAAAATAAGGGGAATTTCAGCATTTTACCTTCAAATAAGGGGAATTTCTGCCTTTTTGTCACAAAATAAGGGGAATTTCTGCCCTATTGCCCTTAAATAAGGAAAATTTCGCTCTTCTGCCCCAATTAACGGGAATTTCTGCCTTTTTGCCACAAAGTAAAGGGAATTTCTGCCTTTTTGCCCCAAAATAACGGGAATTTCAGCCTTTTTACCTCAAAATAAGGGGAATTTCTGCCTTTTTCCCCAAAATATGGGTAATTTTTGCCTTTTTGTTCCAAAATAAGGAAAATTTCTACAATTTTGTATCAAAATAAAAGAAATTTCTGTTTTTGCCCGAAAATAAAAGGAATTTCTGACTTTTTGCCCTGAAATAAATGAAATTCCTGCAATTATGCCCGAAAATAAGGGAAATTTGTGCCTTTTTGCCCCCAAATGAGGGGAATTTCTGCCTTTTTGCCCCAAAATATGGGGAATTTCAGGATTTTACCTCAAAATAAGGGGAATTTCAGCCTTTTTGCACCAAAATAGGGGGAATTTCTGCCTTTTTGCCACAAAATAAGAAAAATTTCTGCAAGTCTGTAACAATATAAAAGAAATTTCTAAAATTTTGCCCCAAAATAAAGGAAATTTCTGATTTTTGCCCCAAAATAAAAAGAATTTCTCTATTTTTGCCCCAAAATAAAGGGAAATTCTGCCTTTTTGCCCCAAAATTAGGGGAGTTTTTGCAATTTTGCTCCAAAATACCAGAAATTTCTGCCTTTTTACCCGAAATTAAGTGGATTTTCTGCCTTTTTGCCTCTAAATAAGGGAAATTTCTGCAATTTTATCCCAAAAGAAGGGAAATTTCTGCCTTTTTGCCCCAAAATAAGGGGAATTTCTGCCGTTTTGCCCTGAAATATGTGAAATTTCTGCAATTTTACCCCAAAATAAGGTGAATTTCTGCCTTTTTGCCCCAAAATAATGGGAATTTCTGCCTTTGTGCCCCAAAATAAGAAAAATTTTTGCTTTTTTTCTCTGAAATAAGTGAAATTTCTGCAATTTTGCCCTAAAATAAGGGAAATTTCTGCAATTTTTCCCCATAATAAGGGAAATTTCTGCAATTTTGCCCCAAAATAAGGGGAATTTCTGTTTTTGTCCCCAAATAAGGGAAATTTCTGCAATTTTGCCCTAAAATAAGGGGATTTTCTGCATTTTTTGCCAAAAATAAGGGGAATTTCTGACATTTTGCCGCAAAATAAGTGAAATTTCTGCAGTTTTACCCCAAAATAAGGAAAATTTCTGCCTTTTTGCCCAAAAATTAGGGGAATTTCTGCAATTTTGCTCCATAATACAAAGAATTTCTGCCTTTTTGCCCGAAAATAAAGGGAATGTATACCTTTTTGCCATAAAAAAGCAAATTTCTTCATTTTTGCCCCAAAATAAGGGGATTTTCCACCTTTTTGACTCAAAATAAGTGCAATTTCTGCCTTTTCCCCAAAATAAACGAAATTTCTGCCTTTTTGCCCCAAAATAAGGGGAATTTCAGCCTTATTACCTCAAAATAAGGGGAATTTCTGCATTTTTGCCCCAAAATATGGGGAATTTCTGACTTTTTGCCCCAAAATAAGAAAAATTTCTGCAATTTTGTACCAAAATAAAAAAAATTTCTGCCTTTTTGCCCCCCCAAAAAAATTTCTGCTTTTTTTTTTCAAATACCTGAAATTTCTGCAATTTTGCCCCAAAATAAGGGAAATTTCTGCAATTTTGCCCCAATGTAAAGGAAATTTCTGCAATTTTGCCCCAAAATAAGGGGAATTTCTGACTGTTTGCTCCCGAAAAAGGAGATTTTCTGTCTTTTTGCCCCAAAATAAAGAGAATTTCTGCCTTTTTGCCCGAAAATTAAGAGAATTTCTGCAATTTTGCTTCAAAATGCAGGGAATTTCTGCCTTTTAGCCCCAAAATAAAGGGAATTTCTGCATTTTACCTCAAATTGAGAATAATTTCTGCCTTTTGCCTCAAAATAAGGGGAATTTTCTGCCTTTTTGTTTCAAAATAAGATAAATTTCTTCAATTTTGTACCATAATAAAAGAAATTTCTGCTCTTTGCCCCAAAATAAAAGGAATTTCTGACTTTTTGCCCTGAAATAAATGAAATTTCTGCAATTTTGCCCGAAAATAAGGGAAATTTGTGCCTCTTTGCCCCAAAATAAGAAGAAGTTTTGCCTTTTGCCCCAAAATATGGGGAATTTCAGCATTTTACCTCAAAATAAGAATTTCAGCCTTTTTGCCCCAAAATAAGGAAAATTTCTGCAATTTTGCCCCAAAATAAGGGGAATTTCTTCCTTTTTGCCCCAAAATAAAGGATATTTCAGCCTTTTTACCTGAAAATAAGTGAAATTTCTGCAATTTTTCCCCAAATAAGGGAAATTTCTGCAATTTTGCCTCAAAATAAGGTAAATTCCTGCAATTTTGCCCCAAAATAAGTGGAATTTCTGAGTTTTGTCCCAAAATAAGGAGAATTTCTGTCTTTTTGCCCCAACATATAGGGAATTTCTGCCTTTTTGCCCAACAATTAGAGGAATTTCTTCATTTTTGCTTCAAAATAAGGGGAATTTCTGCCTTTTTGCCTCTAAAGAAGTGGAATTTCTGTATTTTCCTTCCAAAACAAAGGGAATTTCTGTGTTTTTTGCCCCAAAATAAGGAAAATTTCTGACTTATTACCCTGAAATAAGTTAAATGGTTGCAATTTTGCCCCAAAATAAGGGAAATTTCTGCCTTTTTGCCCCCAAATAAGGGGAATTTCAGCCTTTTTACCTCAAAATAAGGGGAATTTCTGCATTTTTGCCACAAAATATTAGGAATTTCTGCCTTTTTGCCCCAAAATAAGAAAAATTTCTGCCTTTTTTTTATCTGAAATAAGTGAAATTTCTGCAATTTTGCCCCAAAATAAGTGAAATTTCTGCAATTTTGCCCCAAAATAAGGGAAATTTCTGGAATTTTGCCCCAAAATAAGTGGAATTTCTGAGTTTTGCCCCAAAATAAGGAGAATTTCTGTCTTTTTGTTCCAAAATAATGTGAATTTCTGCATTTTCCTTCAAAATTAGGGAAATATGTGCAATTTTGCTTCAAAATACGGGGAAATCTGCCTTATTGCACAAAAATAAAGGGAATTTCTCCATTTTTGCACCAATATAAGGGGAATTTCTGAAATTTAGCTTTAAAATACGGGGAATTTCTGCGTTATTGTCCGAAATAAAGTGGAATTTCTGCCTTTTTGCCCTGAAATATTTGAAATTTCTGCAATTTTACCCCAAAATAAGGGGAATTTCTGTTTTTGGCCCCAAAATTAAGGGAATTTCTGCTTTTTGCCCCAAAATAAGGCAAATATCTGACTTTTTGCCCAGAAATAATTGAAATTTCTGAAATTTTGCCCCAAAATAATAGGAATTTCTGCCTTTTTGCCGAAAATAAGGGGAATTTCAGCATTTTACCTTCAAATAAGGGGAATTTCTGCCTTTTTGTCACAAAATAAGGGGAATTTCTGCCCTATTGCCCTTAAGTAAGGAAAATTTCGCTTTTCTGCCCCAATTAACGGGAATTTCTGCCTTTTTGCCACAAAGTAAAGGGAATTTCTGCCTTTTTGTCCCAAAATAACGGGAATTTCAGCCTTTTTACCTCAAAATAAGGGGAATTTCTGCCTTTTTCCCCAAAATATGGGTAATTTTTGCCTTTTTGTTCCAAAATAAGGAAAATTTCTACAATTTTGTATCAAAATAAAAGAAATTTCTGTTTTTGCCCGAAAATAAAAGGAATTTCTGACTTTTTGCCCTGAAATAAATGAAATTCCTGCAATTATGCCCGAAAATAAGGGAAATTTGTGCCTTTTTGCCCCCAAATGAGGGGAATTTCTGCCTTTTTGCCCCAAAATATGGGGAATTTCAGGATTTTACCTCAAAATAAGGGGAATTTCTGCCTTTTTGCCACAAAATAAGAAAAATTTCTGCAAGTCTGTAACAATATAAAAGAAATTTCTAAAATTTTGCCCCAAAATAAAGGAAATTTCTGATTTTTGCCCCAAAATAAAAAGAATTTCTCTATTTTTGCCCCAAAATAAAGGGAAATTCTGCCTTTTAGCCCCAAAATTAGGGGAGTTTCTGCAATTTTGCTCCAAAATACGAGAAATTTCTGCCTTTTTACCCGAAATTAAGTGGATTTTCTGCCTTTTTGCCTCTAAATAAGGGAAATTTCTGCAATTTTATCCCAAAAGAAGGGAAATTTCTGCCTTTTTGCCCCAAAATAAGGGGAATTTCTGCCGTTTTGCCCTGAAATATGTGAAATTTCTGCAATTTTACCCCAAAATAAGGTGAATTTCTGCCTTTTTGCCCCAAAATAATGGGAATTTCTGCCTTTGTGCCCCAAAATAAGAAAAATTTTTGCTTTTTTTCTCTGAAATAAGTGAAATTTCTGCAATTTTGCCCTAAAATAAGGGAAATTTCTGCAATTTTTCCCCATAATAAGGGAAATTTCTGCAATTTTGCCCCAAAATAAAAGGAATTTCTGTTTTTGTCCCCAAATATGGGAAATTTCTGCAATTTTGCCCTAAAATAAGGGGATTTTCTGCATTTTTTGCCAAAAATAATGGGAATTTCTGACATTTTGCCGCAAAATAAGTGAAATTTCTGCAGTTTTACCCCAAAATAAGGAAAATTTCTGCCTTTTTGCCCAAAAATTAGGGGAATTTCTGCAATTTTGCTCCAAAATACAAAGAATTTCTGCCTTTTTGCCCGAAAATAAAGGGAATGTATACCTTTGTGCCATAAAAAAGCAAATTTCTTCATTTTTGCCCCAAAATAAGGGGATTTTCCACCTTTTTGACTCAAAATAAGTGCAATTTCTGCCTTTTCCCCAAAATAAACCAAATTTCTGCATTTTTGCCCCAAAATAAGGGGAATTTCAGCCTTATTACCTCAAAATAAGGGGAATTTCTGCATTTTTGCCCCAAAATATGGGGAATTTCTGACTTTTTGCCCCAAAATAAAGAAAATTTCTGCAATTTTGTACCAAAATAAAAGAAATTTCTGCCTTTTTGCCCCAAAATAAGAGAAATTTCTGCACTTTTTCCCTGAAATAAGTGAAATTTCTGCAATTTTGCCCCAAAATAAGGGAAATTTCTGACTGTTTGCTCCCGAAAAAGGAGATTTTCTGTCTTTTTGCCCCAAAATAAGGAGAATTTCTGCCTTTTTGCCCGAAAATTAAGAGAATTTCTGCAATTTTGCTTCAAAATGCAGGGAATTTCTGTTTTTTAGCCCCAAAATAAAGGGAATTTCTGCATTTTACCTCAAATTGAGAATAATTTCTGCCTTTTGCCTCAAAATAAGGGGAATTTTCTGCCTTTTTGTTTCAAAATAAGATAAATTTCTTCAATTTTGTACCATAATAAAAGAAATTTCTGCTCTTTGCCCCAAAATAAAAGGAATTTCTGACTTTTTGCCCTGAAATAAATGAAATTTCTGCAATTTTGCCCGAAAATAAGGGAAATTTGTGCCTCTTTGCCCCAAAATAAGAAGAAGTTTTGCCTTTTGCCCCAAAATATGGGGAATTTCAGCATTTTACCTCAAAATAAGAATTTCAGCCTTTTTGCCCCAAAATAAGGAAAATTTCTGCAATTTTGCCCCAAAATAAGGGGAATTTCTTCCTTTTTGCCCCAAAATAAAGGATATTTCAGCCTTTTTACCTGAAAATAAGTGAAATTTCTGCAATTTTGCCCCAAATAAGGGAAATTTCTGCAATTTTGCCTCAAAATAAGGTAAATTCCTGCAATTTTGCCCCAAAATAAGTGGAATTTCTGAGTTTTGTCCCAAAATAAGGAGAATTTCTGTCTTTTTGCCCCAACATATAGGGAATTTCTGCCTTTTTGCCCAACAATTAGGGGAATTTCTTCATTTTTGCTTCAAAATAAGGGGAATTTCTGCCTTTTTGCCTCTAAAGAAGTGGAATTTCTGTATTTTCCTTCCAAAACAAAGGGAATTTCTGTCTTTTTTGCCCCAAAATAAAGAAAATTTCTGACTTATTACCCTGAAATAAGTTAAATGGTTGCAATTTTGCCCCAAAATAAGGGAAATTTCTGCCTTTTTGCCCCCAAATAAGGGGAATTTCAGCCTTTTTACCTCAAAATAAGGGGAATTTCTGCATTTTTGCCACAAAATATTAGGAATTTCTGCCTTTTTGCCCCAAAATAAGAAAAATTTCTGCCTTTTTTTAATCTGAAATAAGTGAAATTTCTGCAATTTTGCCCCAAAATAAGTGAAATTTCTGCAATTTTGCCCCAAAATAAGGGAAATTTCTGGAATTTTGCCCCAAAATAAGTGGAATTTCTGAGTTTTGCCCCAAAATAAGGAGAATTTCTGTCTTTTTGCCCCAACATATAGGGAAATTCTGCCTTTTTGCCCCACAATTAGGGGATTTTCTGCAATTGAGCTCCAAAAAACGGGATATTTCTGCTTTTTTGCCCGAAAATAAGGAGAATATATAACTTTTGCCACAAAAAAAGGGAAATTTCTTCATTTTTGCCCCAAAATAAGAGCAATTTCTGCCTTCTTACCTCACAATAAGTGAAATTTCTGCCTTTTTACCCAAAAATAAACAAAATTTCTGTCTTTTTGCCCAAAAATAAAAGGAATTTTTGAATTTTGCCCTGAAATAAGTGAAATTTCTGCAATTTTGCCCCAAAATAAGGGAAATTTCTGCCTTTTTGCCACAAAATAATGGGAATTTCTGTATTTTTGCCCCAAAATAAGGGGAATTTCAGCATTTTACCTCATAATAAGGCGAATCTCTGACTTTTTGCCCCAAAATATGGGGAATTTCTTCATTTTTGCCCCAAAATAAAGAAAATTTCTGCAATTTTGTACCAAAATAAAAGAAATTTCTGCCTTTTTGCCCCAAAATAAGAGAAATTTCTGCACTTTTTCCCTGAAATAAGTGAAATTTCTGCAATTTTGCCCCAAAATAAGGGAAATTTCTGCAATTTTACCCCAAAATAAGGGGAATTTCTGACTTTTTGCCCTGAAATAAGGAGAATTTCTGTCTTTTTGTTCCAAAATAATGTGAATTTCTGCATTTTCCTTCAAAATTAGGGAAATATGTGCAATTTTGCTTCAAAATACGGGGAAATCTGCCTTATTGCACAAAAATAAAGGGAATTTCTCCATTTTTGCACCAATATAAGGGGAATTTCTGAAATTTAGCTTTAAAATACGGGGAATTTCTGCGTTATTGTCCGAAATAAAGTGGAATTTCTGCCTTTTTGCCCTGAAATATTTGAAATTTCTGCAATTTTACCCCAAAATAAGAGGAATTTCTGTTTTTGGCCCCAAAATTAAGGGAATTTCTGCTTTTTGCCCCAAAATAAGGCAAATATCTGACTTTTTGCCCAGAAATAATTGAAATTTCTGCAATTTTGCCCCAAAATAATAGGAATTTCTGCCTTTTTGCCGAAAATAAGGGGAATTTCAGCATTTTACCTTCAAATAAGGGGAATTTCTGCCTTTTTGTCACAAAATAAGGGGAATTTCTGCCCTATTGCCCTTAAATAAGGAAAATTTCGCTTTTCTGCCCCAATTAACGGGAATTTCTGCCTTTTTGCCACAAAGTAAAGGGAATTTCTGCCTTTTTGCCCCAAAATAACGGGAATTTCAGCCTTTTTACCTCAAAATAAGGGGAATTTCTGCCTTTTTCCCCAAAATATGGGTAATTTTTGCCTTTTTGTTCCAAAATAAGGAAAATTTCTACAATTTTGTATCAAAATAAAAGAAATTTCTGTTTTTGCCCGAAAATAAAAGGAATTTCTGACTTTTTGCCCTGAAATAAATGAAATTCCTGCAATTATGCCCAAAAATAAGGGAAATTTGTGCCTTTTTGCCCCCAAATGAGGGGAATTTCTGCCTTTTTGCCCCAAAATATGGGGAATTTCAGGATTTTACCTCAAAATAAGGGGAATTTCTGCCTTTTTGCCACAAAATAAGAAAAATTTCTGCAAGTCTGTAACAATATAAAAGAAATTTCTAAAATTTTGCCCCAAAATAAAGGAAATTTCTGATTTTTGCCCCAAAATAAAAAGAATTTCTCTATTTTTGCCCCAAAATAAAGGGAAATTCTGCCTTTTAGCCCCAAAATTAGGGGAGTTTCTGCAATTTTGCTCCAAAATACGAGAAATTTCTGCCTTTTTACCCGAAAGTAAGTGGATTTTCTGCCTTTTTGCCTCTAAATAAGGGAAATTTCTGCAATTTTATCCCAAAAGAAGGGAAATTTCTGCCTTTTTGCCCCAAAATAAGGGGAATTTCTGCCTTTTTGCCCTGAAATATGTGAAATTTCTGCAATTTTACCCCAAAATAAGGTGAATTTCTGCCTTTTTGCCCCAAAATAATGGGAATTTCTGCCTTTGTGCCCCAAAATAAGAAAAATTTTTGCTTTTTTTCTCTGAAATAAGTGAAATTTCTGCAATTTTGCCCTAAAATAAGGGAAATTTCTGCAATTTTTCCCCATAATAAGGGAAATTTCTGCAATTTTGCCCCAAAATAAAAGGAATTTCTGTTTTTGTCCCCAAATATGGGAAATTTCTGCAATTTTGCCCTAAAATAAGGGGATTTTCTGCATTTTTTGCCAAAAATAATGGGAATTTCTGACATTTTGCCGCAAAATAAGTGAAATTTCTGCAGTTTTACCCCAAAATAAGGAAAATTTCTGCCTTTTTGCCCAAAAATTAGGGGAATTTCTGCAATTTTGCTCCAAAATACAAAGAATTTCTGCCTTTTTGCCCGAAAATAAAGGGAATGTATACCTTTTTGCCATAAAAAAGCAAATTTCTTCATTTTTGCCCCAAAATAAGGGGATTTTCCACCTTTTTGACTCAAAATAAGTGCAATTTCTGCCTTTTCCCCAAAATAAACCAAATTTCTGCATTTTTGCCCCAAAATAAGGGGAATTTCAGCCTTATTACCTCAAAATAAGGGGAATTTCTGCATTTTTGCCCCAAAATATGGGGAATTTCTGACTTTTTGCCCCAAAATAAAGAAAATTTCTGCAATTTTGTACCAAAATAAAAGAAATTTCTGCCTTTTTGCCCCAAAATAAGAGAAATTTCTGCACTTTTTCCCTGAAATAAGTGAAATTTCTGCAATTTTGTCCCAAAATAAGGGAAATTTCTGACGGTTTGCTCCCGAAAAAGGAGATTTTCTGTCTTTTTGCCCCAAAATAAGGAGAATTTCTGCCTTTTTGCCCGAAAATTAAGAGAATTTCTGCAATTTTGCTTCAAAATGCAGGGAATTTCTGTTTTTTAGCCCCAAAATAAAGGGAATTTCTGCATTTTACCTCAAATTGAGAATAATTTCTGCCTTTTGCCTCAAAATAAGGGGAATTTTCTGCCTTTTTGTTTCAAAATAAGATAAATTTCTTCAATTTTGTACCATAATAAAAGAAATTTCTGCTCTTTGCCCCAAAATAAAAGGAATTTCTGACTTTTTGCCCTGAAATAAATGAAATTTCTGCAATTTTGCCCGAAAATAAGGGAAATTTGTGCCTCTTTGCCCCAAAATAAGAAGAAGTTTTGCCTTTTGCCCCAAAATATGGGGAATTTCAGCATTTTACCTCAAAATAAGAATTTCAGCCTTTTTGCCCCAAAATAAGGAAAATTTCTGCAATTTTGCCCCAAAATAAGGGGAATTTCTTCCTTTTTGCCCCAAAATAAAGGATATTTCAGCCTTTTTACCTGAAAATAAGTGAAATTTCTGCAATTTTTCCCCAAATAAGGGAAATTTCTGCAATTTTGCCTCAAAATAAGGTAAATTCCTGCAATTTTGCCCCAAAATAAGTGGAATTTCTGAGTTTTGTCCCAAAATAAGGAGAATTTCTGTCTTTTTGCCCCAACATATAGGGAATTTCTGCCTTTTTGCCCAACAATTAGGGGAATTTCTTCATTTTTGCTTCAAAATAAGGGGAATTTCTGCCTTTTTGCCTCTAAAGAAGTGGAATTTCTGTATTTTCCTTCCAAAACAAAGGGAATTTCTGTGTTTTTTGCCCCAAAATAAGGAAAATTTCTGACTTATTACCCTGAAATAAGTTAAATGGTTGCAATTTTGCCCCAAAATAAGGGAAATTTCTGCCTTTTTGCCCCCAAATAAGGGGAATTTCAGCCTTTTTACCTCAAAATAAGGGGAATTTCTGCATTTTTGCCACAAAATATTAGGAATTTCTGCCTTTTTGCCCCAAAATAAGAAAAATTTCTGCCTTTTTTTTATCTGAAATAAGTGAAATTTCTGCAATTTTGCCCCAAAATAAGTGAAATTTCTGCAATTTTGCCCCAAAATAAGGGAAATTTCTGGAATTTTGCCCCAAAATAAGTGGAATTTCTGAGTTTTGCCCCAAAATAAGGAGAATTTCTGTCTTTTTGCCCCAACATATAGGGAAATTCTGCCTTTTTGCCCCACAATTAGGGGATTTTCTGCAATTGTGCTCCAAAAAACAGGATATTTCTGCTTTTTTGCCCGAAAATAAGGAGAATATATACCTTTTGCCACAAAAAAAGGGAAATTTCTTCATTTTTGCCCCAAAATAAGAGCAATTTCTGCCTTCTTACCTCACAATAAGTGAAATTTCTGCCCTTTTACCCAAAAATAAACAAAATTTCTGTCTTTTTGCCCAAAAATAAAAGGAATTTTTGAATTTTGCCCGGAAATAAGTGAAATTTCTGCAAGTTTGCCCCAAAATAAGGAAAATTTCTGCCTTTTTGCCACAAAATAAAGGGAATTTCTGTATTTTTGCCCCAAAATAAGGGGAATTTCAGCATTTTACCTCATAATAAGGCGAATCTCTGCCTTTTTGCCCCAAAATATGGGGAATTTCTTCATTTTTGCCCCAAAATAAAAAAAATTTCTGCAATTTTGTACCAAAATAAAAGAAATTTCTGCCTTTTTGCCCCAAAATAAGAGAAATTTCTGCACTTTTTCCCTAAAAGAAGTGAAATTTCTGCAATTTTGCCCCAAAATAAGGGAAATTTCTGCAATTTTGCCGCAAAATAAAGAAAATTTCTGCAATTTTACCCCAAAATAAGGGGAATTTCTGACTTTTTGCCCTGAAATAAGGAGAATTTCTGTCTTTTTGTTCCAAAATAATGTGAATTTCTGCATTTTCCTTCAAAATTAGGGAAATATGTGCAATTTTGCTTCAAAATACGGGGAAATCTGCCTTATTGCACAAAAATAAAGGGAATTTCTCCATTTTTGCACCAATATAAGGGGAATTTCTGAAATTTAGCTTTAAAATACGGGGAATTTCTGCGTTATTGTCCAAAATAAAGTGGAATTTCTGCCTTTTTGCCCTGAAATATTTGAAATTTCTGCAATTTTACCCCAAAATAAGGGGAATTTCTGTTTTTGGCCCCAAAATTAAGGGAATTTCTGCTTTTTGCCCCAAAATAAGGCAAATATCTGAATTTTTGCCCAGAAATAATTGAAATTTCTGCAATTTTGCCCCAAAATAATAGGAATTTCTGCCTTTTTGCCGAAAATAAGGGGAATTTCAGCATTTTACCTTCAAATAAGGGGAATTTCTGCCTTTTTGCCACAAAATAAGGGGAATTTCTGCCCTATTGCCCTTAAATAAGGAAAATTTCTGCTTTTCTGCCCCAATTAACGGGAATTTCTGCCCTTTTGCCAGAAAGTAAAGGGAATTTCTGCCTTTATGCCCCAAAATAACGGGAATTTCAGCCTTTTTACCTCAAAATAAAAGGAATTTCTGCCTTTTTCCCCAAAATATGGGTAATTTTTGCCTTTTTGTTCCAAAATAAGGAAAATTTCTACAATTTTGTATCAAAATTAAAGAAATTTCTGTTTTTGCCCGAAAATAAAAGGAATTTCTGACTTTTTGCCCTGAAATAAATGAAATTCCTGCAATTATGCCCGAAAATAAGGGAAATTTGTGCCTTTTTGCCCCCAAATGAGGGGAATTTCTGCCTTTTTGCCCCAAAATATGGGGAATTTCAGGATTTTACCTCAAAATAAGGGGAATTTCAGCCTTTTTGCACCAAAATATGGGGAATTTCTGCCTTTTTGCCACAAAATAAGAAAAATTTCTGCAAGTCTGTAACAATATAAAAGAAATTTCTAAAATTTTGCCCCAAAATAAAGGAAATTTCTGATTTTTACCCCAAAATAAAAAGAATTTCTCTATTTTTGCCCCAAAATAAAGGGAAATTCTGCCTTTTTGCCCCAAAATTAGGGGAGTTTCTGCAATTTTGCTCCAAAATACGAGAAATTTCTGCCTTTTTACCCGAAATTAAGTGGATTTTCTGCCTTTTTGCCCCCAAATAAGGGAAATTTCTGCAATTTTATCCCAAAATAAGGGAAATTTCTGCCTTTTTGCCCCAAAATAAGGGGAATTTCTGCCGTTTTGCCCTGAAATATGTGAAATTTCTGCAATTTTACCCCAAAATAAGGTGAATTTCTGCCTTTTTGCCCCAAAATAATGGGAATTTCTGCCTTTTTGCCCCAAAATAAGAAAAATTTTTGCTTTTTTTCTCTGAAATAAGTGAAATTTCTGCAATTTTGCCCTAAAATAAGGGAAATTTCTGCAATTTTTTTCCATAATAAGGGAAATTTCTGCAATTTTGCCCCAAAATAAGGGGAATTTCTGTTTTTGTCCCCAAATAAGGGAAATTTCTGCAATTTTGCCCTAAAATAAGGGGATTTTCTGCATTTTTTGCCAAAAATAAGTGGAATTTCTGACATTTTGCCGCAAATTAAGTGAAATTTCTGCAGTTTTACCCCAAAATAAGGAAAATTTCTGCCTTTTTGCCCAAAAATTAGGGGAATTTCTGCAATTTTGCTCCAAAATACAAAGAATTTCTGCCTTTTTGCCCGAAAATAAAGGGAATGTATACCTTTTTGCCATAAAAAAGCAAATTTCTTCATTTTTGCCCCAAAATAAGGGGATTTTCCACCTTTTTGACTCAAAATAAGTGCAATTTCTGCCTTTTCCCCAAAATAAACGAAATTTCTGCTTTTTTGCCCCAAAATAAGGGGAATTTCAGCCTTATTACCTCAAAATAAGGGGAATTTCTGCATTTTTGCCCCAAAATATGGGGAATTTCTGACTTTTTGCCCCAAAATAAGAAAAATTTCTGCAATTTTGTACCAAAATAAAAAAAAATTTCTGCCTTTTTGCCCCCCCAAAAAATTTCTGCCTTTTTTTTCTCAAATACCTGAAATTTCTGCAATTTTGCCCCAAAATAAGGGAAATTTCTGCAATTTTGCCCCAATGTAAAGGAAATTTCTGCAATTTTGCCCCAAAATAAGGGGAATTTCTGACTGTTTGCTCCCGAAAAAGGAGATTTTCTGTCTTTTTGCCCCAAAATAAGGAGAATTTCTGCCTTTCTGCCCGAAAATTAAGAGAATTTCTGCAATTTTGCTTCAAAATACAAGGAATTTCTGCCTTTTAGCCCCAAAATAAAGGGAATTTCTGCATTTTACCTCAAATTGAGAATAATTTCTGCCTTTTGCCTCAAAATAAGGGGAATTTTCTGCCTTTTCGTTTCAAAATAAGATAAATTTCTTCAATTTTGTACCATAATAAAAGAAATTTCTGCTCTTTGCCCCAAAATAAAAGGAATTTCTGACTTTTTGCCCTGAAATAAATGAAATTTCTGCAATTTTGCCCGAAAATAAGGGAAATTTGTGCCTCTTTGCCCCAAAATAAGAAGAAGTTTTGCCTTTTGCCCCAAAATATGGGGAATTTCAGCATTTTACCTCAAAATAAGAATTTCAGCCTTTTTGCCCCAAAATAAGGAAAATTTCTGCAATTTTGCCCCAAAATAAGGGGAATTTCTTCCTTTTTGCCCCAAAATAAAGGATATTTCAGCCTTTTTACCTGAAAATAAGTGAAATTTCTGCAATTTTTCCCCAAATAAGGGAAATTTCTGCAATTTTGCCTCAAAATAAGGTAAATTCCTGCAATTTTGCCCCAAAATAAGTGGAATTTCTGAGTTTTGTCCCAAAATAAGGAGAATTTCTGTCTTTTTGCCCCAACATATAGGGAATTTCTGCCTTTTTGCCCAACAATTAGGGGAATTTCTTCATTTTTGCTTCAAAATAAGGGGAATTTCTGCCTTTTTGCCTCTAAAGAAGTGGAATTTCTGTATTTTCCTTCCAAAACAAAGGGAATTTCTGTGTTTTTTGCCCCAAAATAAGGAAAATTTCTGACTTATTACCCTGAAATAAGTTAAATGGTTGCAATTTTGCCCCAAAATAAGGGAAATTTCTGCCTTTTTGCCCCCAAATAAGGGGAATTTCAGCCTTTTTACCTCAAAATAAGGGGAATTTCTGCATTTTTGCCACAAAATATTAGGAATTTCTGCCTTTTTGCCCCAAAATAAGAAAAATTTCTGCCTTTTTTTTATCTGAAATAAGTGAAATTTCTGCAATTTTGCCCCAAAATAAGTGAAATTTCTGCAATTTTGCCCCAAAATAAGGGAAATTTCTGGAATTTTGCCCCAAAATAAGTGGAATTTCTGAGTTTTGCCCCAAAATAAGGAGAATTTCTGTCTTTTTGCCCCAACATATAGGGAAATTCTGCCTTTTTGCCCCACAATTAGGGGATTTTCTGCAATTGTGCTCCAAAAAACGGGATATTTCTGCTTTTTTGCCCGAAAATAAGGAGAATATATACCTTTTGCCACAAAAAAAGGGAAATTTCTTCATTTTTGCCCCAAAATAAGAGCAATTTCTGCCTTCTTACCTCACAATAAGTGAAATTTCTGCCCTTTTACCCAAAAATAAACAAAATTTCTGTCTTTTTGCCCAAAAATAAAAGGAATTTTTGAATTTTGCCCGGAAATAAGTGAAATTTCTGCAAGTTTGCCCCAAAATAAGGAAAATTTCTGCCTTTTTGCCACAAAATAAAGGGAATTTCTGTATTTTTGCCCCAAAATAAGGGGAATTTCAGCATTTTACCTCATAATAAGGCGAATCTCTGCCTTTTTGCCCCAAAATATGGGGAATTTCTTCATTTTTGCCCCAAAATAAAAAAAATTTCTGCAATTTTGTACCAAAATAAAAGAAATTTCTGCCTTTTTGCCCCAAAATAAGAGAAATTTCTGCACTTTTTCCCTAAAAGAAGTGAAATTTCTGCAATTTTGCCCCAAAATAAGGGAAATTTCTGCAATTTTGCCGCAAAATAAAGAAAATTTCTGCAATTTTACCCCAAAATAAGGGGAATTTCTGACTTTTTGCCCTGAAATAAGGAGAATTTCTGTCTTTTTGTTCCAAAATAATGTGAATTTCTGCATTTTCCTTCAAAATTAGGGAAATATGTGCAATTTTGCTTCAAAATACGGGGAAATCTGCCTTATTGCACAAAAATAAAGGGAATTTCTCCATTTTTGCACCAATATAAGGGGAATTTCTGAAATTTAGCTTTAAAATACGGGGAATTTCTGCGTTATTGTCCAAAATAAAGTGGAATTTCTGCCTTTTTGCCCTGAAATATTTGAAATTTCTGCAATTTTACCCCAAAATAAGGGGAATTTCTGTTTTTGGCCCCAAAATTAAGGGAATTTCTGCTTTTTGCCCCAAAATAAGGCAAATATCTGAATTTTTGCCCAGAAATAATTGAAATTTCTGCAATTTTGCCCCAAAATAATAGGAATTTCTGCCTTTTTGCCGAAAATAAGGGGAATTTCAGCATTTTACCTTCAAATAAGGGGAATTTCTGCCTTTTTGCCACAAAATAAGGGGAATTTCTGCCCTATTGCCCTTAAATAAGGAAAATTTCTGCTTTTCTGCCCCAATTAACGGGAATTTCTGCCCTTTTGCCAGAAAGTAAAGGGAATTTCTGCCTTTATGCCCCAAAATAACGGGAATTTCAGCCTTTTTACCTCAAAATAAAAGGAATTTCTGCCTTTTTCCCCAAAATATGGGTAATTTTTGCCTTTTTGTTCCAAAATAAGGAAAATTTCTACAATTTTGTATCAAAATTAAAGAAATTTCTGTTTTTGCCCGAAAATAAAAGGAATTTCTGACTTTTTGCCCTGAAATAAATGAAATTCCTGCAATTATGCCCGAAAATAAGGGAAATTTGTGCCTTTTTGCCCCCAAATGAGGGGAATTTCTGCCTTTTTGCCCCAAAATATGGGGAATTTCAGGATTTTACCTCAAAATAAGGGGAATTTCAGCCTTTTTGCACCAAAATATGGGGAATTTCTGCCTTTTTGCCACAAAATAAGAAAAATTTCTGCAAGTCTGTAACAATATAAAAGAAATTTCTAAAATTTTGCCCCAAAATAAAGGAAATTTCTGATTTTTGCCCCAAAATAAAAAGAATTTCTCTATTTTTGCCCCAAAATAAAGGGAAATTCTGCCTTTTTGCCCCAAAATTAGGGGAGTTTCTGCAATTTTGCTCCAAAATACGAGAAATTTCTGCCTTTTTACCCGAAATTAAGTGGATTTTCTGCCTTTTTGCCCCCAAATAAGGGAAATTTCTGCAATTTTATCCCAAAATAAGGGAAATTTCTGCCTTTTTGCCCCAAAATAAGGGGAATTTCTGCCGTTTTGCCCTGAAATATGTGAAATTTCTGCAATTTTACCCCAAAATAAGGTGAATTTCTGCCTTTTTGCCCCAAAATAATGGGAATTTCTGCCTTTTTGCCCCAAAATAAGAAAAATTTTTGCTTTTTTTCTCTGAAATAAGTGAAATTTCTGCAATTTTGCCCTAAAATAAGGGAAATTTCTGCAATTTTTTTCCATAATAAGGGAAATTTCTGCAATTTTGCCCCAAAATAAGGGGAATTTCTGTTTTTGTCCCCAAATAAGGGAAATTTCTGCAATTTTGCCCTAAAATAAGGGGATTTTCTGCATTTTTTGCCAAAAATAAGTGGAATTTCTGACATTTTGCCGCAAATTAAGTGAAATTTCTGCAGTTTTACCCCAAAATAAGGAAAATTTCTGCCTTTTTGCCCAAAAATTAGGGGAATTTCTGCAATTTTGCTCCAAAATACAAAGAATTTCTGCCTTTTTGCCCGAAAATAAAGGGAATGTATACCTTTTTGCCATAAAAAAGCAAATTTCTTCATTTTTGCCCCAAAATAAGGGGATTTTCCACCTTTTTGACTCAAAATAAGTGCAATTTCTGCCTTTTCCCCAAAATAAACGAAATTTCTGCCTTTTTGCCCCAAAATAAGGGGAATTTCAGCCTTATTACCTCAAAATAAGGGGAATTTCTGCATTTTTGCCCCAAAATATGGGGAATTTCTGACTTTTTGCCCCAAAATAAGAAAAATTTCTGCAATTTTGTACCAAAATAAAAAAAAATTTCTACCTTTTTGCCCCCCCAAAAAATTTCTGCCTTTTTTTTCTCAAATACCTGAAATTTCTGCAATTTTGCCCCAAAATAAGGGAAATTTCTGCAATTTTGCCCCAATGTAAAGGAAATTTCTGCAATTTTGCCCCAAAATAAGGGGAATTTCTGACTGTTTGCTCCCGAAAAAGGAGATTTTCTGTCTTTTTGCCCCAAAATAAGGAGAATTTCTGCCTTTCTGCCCGAAAATTAAGAGAATTTCTGCAATTTTGCTTCAAAATACAAGGAATTTCTGCCTTTTAGCCCCAAAATAAAGGGAATTTCTGCATTTTACCTCAAATTGAGAATAATTTCTGCCTTTTGCCTCAAAATAAGGGGAATTTTCTGCCTTTTTGTTTCAAAATAAGATAAATTTCTTCAATTTTGTACCATAATAAAAGAATTTCTGCTCTTTGCCCCAAAATAAAAGCAATTTCTGACTTTTTGCCCTGAAATAAATGAAATTTCTGCAATTTTGCCCGAAAATAAGAGAAATTTGTGCCTCTTTGCCCCAAAATAAGAAGTTTTGCCTTTTGCCCCAAAATATGGGGAATTTCAGCATTTTACCTCAAAATAAGAATTTCAGCCTTTTTGCCCCAAAATAAGGAAAATTTCTGCAATTTTGCCCCAAAATAAGGGGAATTTCTTCCTTTTTGCCCCAAAATAAAGGATATTTCAGCCTTTTTACCTGAAAATAAGTGAAATTTCTGCAATTTTGCCCCAAATAAGGGAAATTTCTGCAATTTTGCCTCAAAATAAGGTAAATTCCTGCAATTTTGCCCCAAAATAAGTGGAATTTCTGAGTTTTGTCCCAAAATAAGGAGAATTTCTGTCTTTTTGCCCCAACATATAGGGAATTTCTGCCTTTTTGCCCAACAATTAGGGGAATTTCTTCATTTTTGCTTCAAAATAAGGGGAATTTCTGCCTTTTTGCCTCTAAAGAAGTGGAATTTCTGTATTTTCCTTCCAAAACAAAGGGAATTTCTGTGTTTTTTGCCCCAAAATAAGGAAAATTTCTGACTTATTACCCTGATATAAGTGAAATGTTTGCAATTTTGCCCCAAAATAAGGGAAATTTCTGCCTTTTTGCCCCCAAATAAGGGGAATTTCAGCCTTTTTACCTCAAAATAAGGGGAATTTCTGCATTTTTGCCACAAAATATTAGGAATTTCTGCCTTTTTGCCCCAAAATAAGAAAAATTTCTGCCATTTTTACCTGAAATAAGTGAAATTTCTGCAATTGTGCCCCAAAATAAGTAAAATTTCTGCAATTTTACCCCAAAATAAGGGAAATTTCTGTAATTTTGCCCCAAAATAAGTGGAATTTCTGAGTTTTGCCCCAAAATAAGGAGAATTTCTGTCTTTTTGCCCCAACATATAGGGAATTTCTGCCTTTTTGCCCCACAATTAGGGGATTTTCTTCAATTCTGCTCCAAAATAGGGGGAATTTCTGCTTTTTTGCCCGAAAATAAGGGGAATGTATACCTTTTGCCACAAAAAAAAGAAATTTCTTCATTTTTGCCCCAAAATAAGAGGAATTTCTGCCTTCTTCCTTCAAAATAAGTGAAATTTCTGCCTTTTTACCTAAAAATGTACGGAATTTCTTTCTTTCTGCCCCAAAATAAAAGGAATTTTTGAATTTTGCCCTGAAATAAGTGAAATTTCTGCAATTTTTCCCCAAAATAAGGGAAATTTCTGCCTTTTTGCCACAAAATGAAGGGAATTTCTGTATTTTTGCCCCAAAATAAGGGGAATTTCAGCATTTTACCTCATAATAAGGCAAATCTCTGCCTTTTTGCCCCAAAATATGGGGAATTTCTTCATTTTTGCCCCAAAATAAAGAAAATTTCTGCAATTTTGTACCAAAATAAAAGAAATTTCTGCCTTTTTGCCCCAAAATAAGAGAAATTTCTGCACTTTTTCCCTGAAATAAGTGAAATTTCTGCAATTTTGCCCCAAAATAAGGGAAATTTCTGCAATTTTGCCCCAAAATAAAGAAAATTTCTGCAATTTTGTACCAAAATAAAAGAAATTTCTGCCTTTTTGCCCCAAAATAAGAGAAATTTCTGCACTTTTGCCCCAAAATAATAGGAATTTCTGCCTTTTTGCCGAAAATAAGGGGAATTTCAGCATTTTACCTTCAAATAAGGGGAATTTCTGCCTTTTTGCCACAAAATAAGGGGAATTTCTGCCCTATTGCCCTTAAATAAGGAAAATTTCTGCTTTTCTGCCCCAATTAACGGGAATTTCTGCCCTTTTGCCAGAAAGTAAAGGGAATTTCTGCCTTTATGCCCCAAAATAACGGGAATTTCAGCCTTTTTACCTCAAAATAAAAGGAATTTCTGTCTTTTTCCCCAAAATATGGGTAATTTTTGCCTTTTTGTTCCAAAATAAAGAAAATTTCTACAATTTTGTATCAAAATAAAAGAAATTTCTGTTTTTGCCCGAAAATAAAAGGAATTTCTGACTTTTTGCCCTGAAATAAATGAAATTCCTGCAATTATGCCCGAAAATAAGGGAAATTTGTGCCTTTTTGCCCCCAAATGAGGGGAATTTCTGCCTTTTTGCCCCAAAATATGGGGAATTTCAGGATTTTACCTCAAAATAAGGGGAATTTCAGCCTTTTTGCACCAAAATATGGGGAATTTCTGCCTTTTTGCCACAAAATAAGAAAAATTTCTGCAAGTCTGTAACAATATAAAAGAAATTTCTAAAATTTTGCCCCAAAATAAAGGAAATTTCTGATTTTTGCCCCAAAATAAAAAGAATTTCTCTATTTTTGCCACAAAATAAAGGGAAATTCTGCCTTTTAGCCCCAAAATTAGGGGAGTTTCTGCAATTTTGCTCCAAAATACGAGAAATTTCTGCCTTTTTACCCGAAATTAAGTGGATTTTCTGCCTTTTTGCCCCCAAATAAGGGAAATTTCTGCAATTTTATCCCAAAATAAGGGAAATTTCTGCCTTTTTGCCCCAAAATAAGGGGAATTTCTGCCGTTTTGCCCTGAAATATGTAAAATTTCTGCAATTTTACCCCAAAATAATGGGAAATTCTGCCTTTTTGCCCCAAAATAAGAAAAATTTTTGCTTTTTTTCTCTGAAATAAGTGAAATTTCTGCAATTTTGCCCTAAAATAAGGGAAATTTCTGCAATTTTTCCTCATAATAAGGGAAATTTCTGCAATTTTGCCCCAAAATAAGGGGAATTTCTGTTTTTGTCCCCAAATAAGGGAAATTTCTGCAATTTTGCCCTAAAATAAGGGGATTTTCTGCATTTTTTGCCAAAACTAAGGGGAGTTTCTGACATTTTGCCACAATATAAGTGAAATTTCTGCAGTTTTACCCCAAAATAAGGAAAATTTCTGCCTTTTTGCCCAAAAATTAGGGGAATTTCTGCAATTTTGCTCCAAAATACAAAGAATTTCTTCCTTTTTGCCCGAAAATAAAGGGAATGTATACCTTTTTGCCATAAAAAAGCAAATTTCTTCATTTTTGACCCAAAATAAGGGGATTTTCCAACTTTTTGACTCAAAATAAGTGCAATTTCTGCCTTTTCCCCAAAATAAACGAAATTTCTGCCTTTTTGCCCCAAAATAAGGGGAATTTCAGCCTTATTACCTCAAAATAAGGGGAATTTCTGCATTTTTGCCCCAAAATATGGGGAATTTCTGACTTTTTGCCCCAAAATAAGAAAAATTTCTGCAATTTTGTACCAAAATAAAAAAAATTTCTGCCTTTTTGCCCCCCCAAAAAAATTTCTGCCTTTTTTTTCTCAAATACCTGAAATTTCTGCAATTTTGCCCCAAAATAAGGGAAATTTCTGCAATTTTGCTCCAATGTAAAGGAAATTTCTGCAATTTTGCCCCAAAATAAGGGGAATTTCTGACTGTTTGCTCCCGAAAAAGGAGATTTTCTGTCTTTTTGCCCCAAAATAAGGAGAATTTCTGCCTTTTTGCCCGAAAATTAAGAGAATTTCTGCAATTTTGCTTCAAAATACAGGGAATTTCTGCCTTTTAGCCCCAAAATAAAGGGAATTTCTGCATTTTACCTCAAATTGAGAATAATTTCTGCCTTTTGCCTCAAAATAAGGGGAATTTTCTGCCTTTTTGTTTCAAAATAAGATAAATTTCTTCAATTTTGTACCATAATAAAAGAAATTTCTGCTCTTTGCCCCAAAATAAAAGGAATTTCTGACTTTTTGCCCTGAAATAAATGAAATTTCTGCAATTTTGCCCGAAAATAAGGGAAATTTGTGCCTCTTTGCCCCAAAATAAGAAGAAGTTTTGCCTTTTGCCCCAAAATATGGGGAATTTCAGCATTTTACCTCAAAATAAGAATTTCAGCCTTTTTGCCCCAAAATAAGGAAAATTTCTGCAATTTTGCCCCAAAATAAGGGGAATTTCTTCCTTTTTGCCCCAAAATAAAGGATATTTCATCCTTTTTACCTGAAAATAAGTGAAATTTCTGCAATTTTGCCCCAAAATAAGGGAAATTTCTGGAATTTTGCCCCAAAATAAGTGGAATTTCTGAGTTTTGCCCCAAAATAAGGAGAATTTCTGTCTTTTTGCCCCAACATATAGGGAATTTCTGCCTTTTTGCCCCACAATTAGGGGATTTTCTTCAATTCTGCTCCAAAATAGGGGGAATTTCTGCTTTTTTGCCCGAAAATAAGGGGAATGTATACCTTTTGCCACAAGAAAAAAGAAATTTCTTCATTTTTGCCCCAAAATAAGAGGAATTTCTGCCTTCTTCCTATAAAAAAAGTGAAATTTCTGCCTTTTTACCTAAAAATGAACGGAATTTCTTTCTTTTTGCCCCAAAATAAAAGGAATTTTTGAATTTTGCCCTGAAATAAGTGAAATTTCTGCAATTTTTCCCCAAAATAAGGGAAATTTCTGCCTTTTTGCCACAAAATGAAGTAAATTTCTGTATTTTTGCCCCAAAATAAGGGGAATTTCAGCATTTTACCTCATAATAAGGCAAATCTCTGCCTTTTTGCCCCAAAATATGGGGAATTTCTTCATTTTTGCCCCAAATTAAAAAAATTTTCTGCAATTTTGTACCAAAATAAAAGAAATTTCTGCCTTTTTGCCCCAAAATAAGAGAAATTTCTGCACTTTTTCCCTGAAATAAGTGAAATTTCTGCAATTTTGCCCCAAAATAAGGGAAATTTCTGCAATTTTGCCCCAAAATAAAGAAAATTTCTGCAATTTTGTACCAAAATAAAAGAAATTTCTGCCTTTTTGCCCAAAATAAGAGAAATTTCTGCACTTTTGCCCCAAAATAATAGGAATTTCTGCCTTTTTGCCGAAAATAAGGGGAATTTCAGCATTTTACCTTCAAATAAGGGGAATTTCTGCCTTTTTGCCACAAAATAAGGGGAATTTCTGCCCTATTGCCCTTAAATAAGGAAAATTTCTGCTTTTCTGCCCCAATTAACGGGAATTTCTGCCCTTTTGCCAGAAAGTAAAGGGAATTTCTGCCTTTATGCCCCAAAATAACGGGAATTTCAGCCTTTTTACCTCAAAATAAAAGGAATTTCTGTCTTTTTCCCCAAAATATGGGTAATTTTTGCCTTTTTGTTCCAAAATAAAGAAAATTTCTACAATTTTGTATCAAAATAAAAGAAATTTCTGTTTTTGCCCGAAAATAAAAGGAATTTCTGACTTTTTGCCCTGAAATAAATGAAATTCCTGCAATTATGCCCGAAAATAAGGGAAATTTGTGCCTTTTTGCCCCCAAATGAGGGGAATTTCTGCCTTTTTGCCCCAAAATATGGGGAATTTCAGGATTTTACCTCAAAATAAGGGGAATTTCAGCCTTTTTGCACCAAAATATGGGGAATTTCTGCCTTTTTGCCACAAAATAAGAAAAATTTCTGCAAGTCTGTAACAATATAAAAGAAATTTCTAAAATTTTGCCCCAAAATAAAGGAAATTTCTGATTTTTGCCCCAAAATAAAAAGAATTTCTCTATTTTTGCCACAAAATAAAGGGAAATTCTGCCTTTTAGCCCCAAAATTAGGGGAGTTTCTGCAATTTTGCTCCAAAATACGAGAAATTTCTGCCTTTTTACCCGAAATTAAGTGGATTTTCTGCATTTTTGCCCCCAAATAAGGGAAATTTCTGCAATTTTATCCCAAAATAAGGGAAATTTCTGCCTTTTTGCCCCAAAATAAGGGGAATTTCTGCCGTTTTGCCCTGAAATATGTAAAATTTCTGCAATTTTACCCCAAAATAATGGGAAATTCTGCCTTTTTGCCCCAAAATAAGAAAAATTTTTGCTTTTTTTCTCTGAAATAAGTGAAATTTCTGCAATTTTGCCCTAAAATAAGGGAAATTTCTGCAATTTTTCCCCATAATAAGGGAAAATTCTGCAATTTTGCCCCAAAATAAGGGGAATTTCTGTTTTTGTCCCCAAATAAGGGAAATTTCTGCAATTTTGCCCTAAAATAAGGGGATTTTCTGCATTTTTTGCCAAAACTAAGGGGAGTTTCTGACATTTTGCCGCAATATAAGTGAAATTTCTGCAGTTTTACCCCAAAATAAGGAAAATTTCTGCCTTTTTGCCCAAAAATTAGGGGAATTTCTGCAATTTTGCTCCAAAATACAAAGAATTTCTTCCTTTTTGCCCGAAAATAAAGGGAATGTATACCTTTTTGCCATAAAAAAGCAAATTTCTTCATTTTTGACCCAAAATTAGGGGATTTTCCAACTTTTTGACTCAAAATAAGTGCAATTTCTACCTTTTCCCCAAAATAAACGAAATTTCTGCCTTTTTGCCCCAAAATAAGGGGAATTTCAGCCTTATTACCTCAAAATAAGGGGAATTTCTGCATTTTTGCCCCAAAATATGGGGAATTTCTGACTTTTTGCCCCAAAATAAGAAAAATTTCTGCAATTTTGTACCAAAATAAAAAAAATTTCTGCCTTTTTGCCCCCCCAAAAAAATTTCTGCCTTTTTTTTCTCAAATACCTAAAATTTTTGCAATTTTGCCCCAAAATAAGGGAAATTTCTGCAATTTTGCTCCAATGTAAAGGAAATTTCTGCAATTTTGCCCCAAAATAAGGGGAATTTCTGACTGTTTGCTCCCGAAAAAGGAGATTTTCTGTCTTTTTGCCCCAAAATAAGGAGAATTTCTGCCTTTTTGCCCGAAAATTAAGAGAATTTCTGCAATTTTGCTTCAAAATACAGGGAATTTCTGCCTTTTAGCCCCAAAATAAAGGGAATTTCTGCATTTTACCTCAAATTGAGAATAATTTCTGCCTTTTGCCTCAAAATAAGGGGAATTTTCTGCCTTTTTGTTTCAAAATAAGATAAATTTCTTCAATTTTGTACCATAATAAAAGAAATTTCTGCTCTTTGCCCCAAAATAAGAGGAATTTCTGACTTTTTGCCCTGAAATAAATGAAATTTCTGCAATTTTTCCCGAAAATAAGGGAAATTTGTGCCTCTTTGCCCCAAAATAAGAAGAAGTTTTGCCTTTTGCCCCAAAATATGGGGAATTTCAGCATTTTACCTCAAAATAAGAATTTCAGCCTTTTTGCCCCAAAATAAGGAAAATTTCTGCAATTTTGCCCCAAAATAAGGGGAATTTCTTCCTTTTTGCCCCAAAATAAAGGATATTTCAGCCTTTTTACCTGAAAATAAGTGAAATTTCTGCAATTTTGCCCCAAATAAGGGAAATTTCTGCAATTTTGCCTCAAAATAAGGTAAATTCCTGCAATTTTGCCCCAAAATAAGTGGAATTTCTGAGTTTTGTCCCAAAATAAGGAGAATTTCTGTCTTTTTGCCCCAACATATAGGGAATTTCTGCCTTTTTGCCCAACAATTAGGGGAATTTCTTCATTTTTGCTTCAAAATAAGGGGAATTTCTGCCTTTTTGCCTCTAAAGAAGTGGAATTTCTGTATTTTCCTTCCAAAACAAAGGGAATTTCTGTGTTTTTTGCCCCAAAATAAGGAAAATTTCTGACTTATTACCCTGAAATAAGTGAAATGTTTGCAATTTTGCCCCAAAATAAAGAAAATTTCTGCCTTTTTGCCCCCAAATAAGGGGAATTTCAGCCTTTTTACCTCAAAATAAGGGGAATTTCTGCATTTTTGCCACAAAATATTAGGAATTTCTGCCTTTTTGCCCCAAAATAAGAAAAATTTCTGCCTTTTTTTTAGCTGAAAAAAGTGAAATTTCTGCAATTTTGCCCCAAAATAAGTGAAATTTCTGCAAATTTGCCCCAAAATAAGGGAAATTTCTGGAATTTTGCCCCAAAATAAGTGGAATTTCTGAGTTTTGCACCAAAATAAGGAGAATTTCTGTCTTTTTGCCCCAACATATAGGGAATTTCTGCCTTTTTGCCCCACAATTAGGGGATTTTCTTCAATTCTGCTCCAAAAAACGGGATATTTCTGCTTTTTTGCCCGAAAATAAGGAGAATATATACCTTTTGCCACAAAAAAAGAGAAATTTCTTCATTTTTGCACCAAAATAAGAAAAATTTCTGCCTTCTTACCTCACAATAAGTAAAATTTCTGCCTTTTTACCCAAAAATAAACAAAATTTCTGTCTTTTTGCCCAAAAATAAAAGGAATTTTTGAATTTTGCCCTGAAATAAGTGAAATTTCTGCAATTTTGCCCCAAAATAAGGGAAATTTCTGCCTTTTTGCCACAAAATAAAGGGAATTTCTGTATTTTTGCCCCAAAATAAGGGGAATTTCAGCATTTTACCTCATAATAAGGCGAATCTCTGCCTTTTTGCCCCAAAATATGGGGAATTTCTTCATTTTTGCCCCAAAATAAAGAAAATTTCTGCAATTTTGTACCAAAATAAAAGAAATTTCTGCCTTTTTGCCCCAAAATAAGAGAAATTTCTGCACTTTTTCCCTGAAATAAGTGAAATTTCTGCAATTTTGCCCCAAAATACGGGAAATTTCTGCAATTTTGCCCCAAAATAAAGAAAATTTCTGCAATTTTGTACCAAAATAAAAGAAATTTCTGCCTTTTTGCCCCAAAATAAGAGAAATTTCTGCACTTTTTCCCTGAAATAAGTGAAATTTCTGCAATTTTGCCCCAAAATAAGAGAAATTTCTGCAATTTTGCCCCAAAATAAAGAAAATTTTTGCAATTTTACCCCAAAATAAGGGGAATTTCTGACTTTTTGCCCTGAAATAAGGAGAATTTCTGTCTTTTTGTTCCAAAATAATGTGAATTTCTGCATTTTCCTTCAAAATTAGGGAAATATGTGCAATTTTGCTTCAAAATACGGGGAAATCTGCCTTATTGCACAAAAATAAAGGGAATTTCTCCATTTTTGCACCAATATAAGGGGAATTTCTGAAATTTAGCTTTAAAATACGGGGAATTTCTGCGTTATTGTCCGAAATAAAGTGGAATCTCTGCCTTTTTGCCCTGAAATATTTGAAATTTCTGCAATTTTACCCCAAAATAAGGGGAATTTCTGTTTTTGGCCCCAAAATTAAGGGAATTTCTGCTTTTTGCCCCAAAATAAGGCAAATATCTGACTTTTTGCTCAGAAATAATTGAAATTTCTGCAATTTTGCCCCAAAATAATAGGAATTTCTGCCTTTTTGCCGAAAATAAGGGGAATTTCAGCATTTTACCTTCAAATAAGGGGAATTTCTGCCTTTTTGCCACAAAATAAGGGGAATTTCTGCCCTATTGCCCTTAAATAAGGAAAATTTCTGCTTTTCTGCCCCAATTAACGGGAATTTCTGCCCTTTTGCCAGAAAGTAAAGGGAATTTCTGCCTTTATGCCCCAAAATAACGGGAATTTCAGCCTTTTTACCTCAAAATAAAAGGAATTTCTGCCTTTTTCCCCAAAATATGGGTAATTTTTGCCTTTTTGTTCCAAAATAAAGAAAATTTCTACAATTTTGTATCAAAATAAAAGAAATTTCTGTTTTTGCCCGAAAATAAAAGGAATTTCTGACTTTTTGCCCTGAAATAAATGAAATTCCTGCAATTATGCCCGAAAATAAGGGAAATTTGTGCCTTTTTGCCCCCAAATGAGGGGAATTTCTGCCTTTTTGCCCCAAAATATGGGGAATTTCAGGATTTTACCTCAAAATAAGGGGAATTTCAGCCTTTTTGCACCAAAATATGGGGAATTTCTGCCTTTTTGCCACAAAATAAGAAAAATTTCTGCAAGTCTGTAACAATATAAAAGAAATTTCTAAAATTTTGCCCCAAAATAAAGGAAATTTCTGATTTTTGCCCCAAAATAAAAAGAATTTCTCTATTTTTGCCACAAAATAAAGGGAAATTCTGCCTTTTAGCCCCAAAATTAGGGGAGTTTCTGCAATTTTGCTCCAAAATACGAGAAATTTCTGCCTTTTTACACGAAATTAAGTGGATTTTCTGCCTTTTTGCCCCCAAATAAGGGAAATTTCTGCAATTTTATCCCAAAATAAGGGAAATTTCTGCCTTTTTGCCCCAAAATAAAAGGAATTTCTGCCGTTTTGCCCTGAAATATGTGAAATTTCTGCAATTTTATCCCAAAATAAGGTGAATTTCTGCCTTTTTGCCCCAAAATAATGGGAATTTCTGCCTTTTTGCCCCAAAATAAGAAAAATTTTTGCTTTTTTTCTCTGAAATAAGTGAAATTTCTGCAATTTTGCCCTAAAATAAGGGAAATTTCTGCAATTTTTCCCCATAATAAGGGAAATTTCTGCAATTTTGCCCCAAAATAAGGGGAATTTCTGTTTTTGTCCCCAAATAAGGGAAATTTCTGCAATTTTGCCCTAAAATAAGGGGATTTTCTGCATTTTTTGCCAAAAATAAGGGGAATTTCTGACATTTTGCCGCAAAATAAGTGAAATTTCTGCAGTTTTACCCAAAAATAAGGAAAATTTCTGCCTTTTTGCCCAAAAATTAGGGGAATTTCTGCAATTTTGCTCCAAAATACAAAGAATTTCTGCCTTTTTGCCCGAAAATAAAGGGAATGTATACCTTTTTGCCATAAAAGCAAATTTCTTCATTTTTGCCCCAAAATAAGGGGATTTTCCACCTTTTTGACTCAAAATAACTGCAATTTCTGCCTTTTCCCCAAAATAAACGAAATTTCTGCCTTTTTGCCCCAAAATAAGGGGAATTTCAGCCTTATTACCTCAAAATAAGGGGAATTTCTGCATTTTTGCCCCAAAATATGGGGAATTTCTGACTTTTTGCCCCAAAATAAGAAAAATTTCTGCAATTTTGTACCAAAATAAAAAAAAAATTCTGCCTTTTTGCCCCCCCAAAAAAATTTCTGCCTTTTTTTCTCAAATACCTGAAATTTCTGCAATTTTGCCCCACAATAAGGGAAATTTCTGCAATTTTGCCCCAATGTAAAGGAAATTTCTGCAATTTTGCCCCAAAATAAGGGGAATTTCTGACTGTTTGCTCCCGAAAATGGAGATTTTCTGTCTTTTTGCCCCAAAATAAGGAGAATTTCTGCCTTTTTGCCCGAAAATTAAGAGAATTTCTGCAATTTTGCTTCAAAATACAGGGAATTTCTGCCTTTTAGCCCCAAAATAAAGGGAATTTCTGCATTTTACCTCAAATTGAGAATAATTTCTGCCTTTTGCCTCAAAATAAGGGGAATTTTCTGCCTTTTTGTTTCAAAATAAGATAAATTTCTTCAATTTTGTACCATAATAAAAGAAATTTCTGCTCTTTGCCCCAAAATAAAAGGAATTTCTGACTTTTTGCCCTGAAATAAATGAAATTTCTGCAATTTTGCCCGAAAATAAGAGAAATTTGTGCCTCTTTGCCCCAAAATAAGAAGTTTTGCCTTTTGCCCCAAAATATGGGGAATTTCAGCATTTTACCTCAAAATAAGAATTTCAGCCTTTTTGCCCCAAAATAAGGAAAATTTCTGCAATTTTGCCCCAAAATAAGGGGAATTTCTTCCTTTTTGCCCCAAAATAAAGGATATTTCAGCCTTTTTACCTGAAAATAAGTGAAATTTCTGCAATTTTGCCCCAAATAAGGGAAATTTCTGCAATTTTGCCTCAAAATAAGGTAAATTCCTGCAATTTTGCCCCAAAATAAGTGGAATTTCTGAGTTTTGTCCCAAAATAAGGAGAATTTCTGTCTTTTTGCCCCAACATATAGGGAATTTCTGCCTTTTTGCCCAACAATTAGGGGAATTTCTTCATTTTTGCTTCAAATTAAGGGGAATTTCTGCCTTTTTGCCTCTAAAGAAGTGGAATTTCTGTATTTTCCTTCCAAAACAAAGGGAATTTCTGTGTTTTTTGCCCCAAAATAAGGAAAATTTCTGACTTATTACCCTGAAATAAGTGAAATGTTTGCAATTTTGCCCCAAAATAAGGGAAATTTCTGCCTTTTTGCCCCCAAATAAGGGGAATTTCAGCCTTTTTACCTCAAAATAAGGGGAATTTCTGCATTTTTGCCACAAAATATTAGGAATTTCTGCCTTTTTGCCCCAAAATAAGAAAAATTTCTGCCATTTTTACCTGAAATAAGTGAAATTTCTGCAATTGTGCCCCAAAATAAGTAAAATTTCTGCAATTTTGCCCCAAAATAAGGGAAATTTCTGGAATTTTGCCCCAAAATAAGTGAAATTTCTGAATTTTGCCCCAAAATAAGGAGAATTTCTGTCTTTTTGCCCCAACATATAGGGAATTTCTGCCTTTTTGCCCCACAATTAGGGGATTTTCTTCAATTCTGCTCCAAAATAGGGGGAATTTCTGATTTTTTGCCCGAAAATAAGAGGAATGTATAACTTTTGCCACAAAAAAGAGAAATTTCTTCATTTTTACCCCAAAATAAGAGGAATTTCTGCCTTCTTCCCTCAAAATAATTGAAATTTCTGCCTTTTTACCTAAAAATGAACGGAATTTCTTTCTTTTTGCCCCAAAATAAAAGGAATTTTTGAATTTTGCCCTGAAATAAGTGAAATTTCTGCAATTTTTCCCCAAAATAAGGGAAATTTCTGCCTTTTTGCCACAAAATGAAGGGAATTTCTGTATTTTTGCCCCAAAATAAGGGGAATTTCACATTTTACCTTATAATAAGGCAAATCTCTGCCTTTTTGCCCCAAAATATGGGGAATTTCTTTATTTTTGCCCCAAATAAAAAAATTTTCTGCAATTTTGTACCAAAATAAAAGAAATTTCTGCCTTTTTGCCCCAAAATAAGAGAAATTTCTGCACTTTTGCCCCAAAATAATAGGAATTTCTGCCTTTTTGCCGAAAATAAGGGGAATTTCAGCATTTTACCTTCAAATAAGGGGAATTTCTGCCTTTTTGCCACAAAATAAGGGGAATTTCTGCCCTATTACCCTTAAATAAGGAAAATTTCTGCTTTTCTGCCCCAATTAACGGGAATTTCTGCCCTTTTGCCAGAAAGTAAAGGGAATTTCTGCCTTTATGCCCCAAAATAACGGGAATTTCAGCCTTTTTACCTCAAAATAAAAGGAATTTCTGCCTTTTTCCCCAAAATATGGGTAATTTTTGCCTTTTTGTTCCAAAATAAGGAAAATTTCTACAATTTTGTATCAAAAGAAAAGAAATTTTTGTTTTTGCCCGAAAATAAAAGGAATTTCTGAATTTTGCCCTGAAATAAATGAAATTCCTGCAATTATGCCCGAAAATAAGGGAAATTTGTGCCTTTTTGCCCCCAAATGAGGGGAATTTCTGCCTTTTTGCCCCAAAATATGGGGAATTTCAGGATTTTACCTCAAAATAAGGGGAATTTCAGCCTTTTTGCACCAAAATATGGGGAATTTCTGCCTTTTTGCCACAAAATAAGAAAAATTTCTGCAAGTCTGTAACAATATAAAAGAAATTTCTAAAATTTTGCCCCAAAATAAAGGAAATTTCTGATTTTTGCCCCAAAATAAAAAGAATTTCTCTATTTTTGCCACAAAATAAAGGGAAATTCTGCCTTTTAGCCCCAAAATTAGGGGAGTTTCTGCAATTTTGCTCCAAAATACGAGAAATTTCTGCCTTTTTACCCGAAATTAAGTGGATTTTCTGCCTTTTTGCCCCCAAATAAGGGAAATTTCTGCAATTTTATCCCAAAATAAGGGAAATTTCTGCCTTTTTGCCCCAAAATAAGGGGAATTTCTGCCGTTTTGCCCTGAAATATGTGAAATTTCTGCAATTTTACCCCAAAATAAGGTGAATTTCTGCCTTTTTGCCCCAAAATAATGGGAATTTCTGCCTTTTTGCCCCAAAATAAGAAAAATTTTTGCTTTTTTCTCTGAAATAAGTGAAATTTCTGCAATTTTGCCCTAAAATAAAGGAAATTTCTGCAATTTTTCCCCATAATAAGGGAAATTTCTGCAATTTTGCCCCAAAATAAGGGGAATTTCTGTTTTTGTCCCCAAATAAGGGAAATTTCTGCAATTTTGCCCTAAAATAAGGGGATTTTCTGAATTTTTTGCCAAAAATAAGGGGAATTTCTGACATTTTGCCGCAAAATAAGTTAAATTTCTGCAGTTTTACCCCAAAATAAGGAAAATTTCTGCCTTTTTGCCCAAAAATTAGGGGAATTTCTGCAATTTTGCCCCAAAATAAGGGAAAATTCTGCAATTTTGCCCCAATGTAAAGGAAATTTCTGCAATTTTGCCCCAAAATAAGGAAAATTTCTGACTGTTTGCTCCCGAAAAAGGAGATTTTCTGTCTTTTTGCCCCAAAATAAGGAGAATTTCTGCCTTTTTGCCCGAAAATTAAGAGAATTTCTGCAATTTTGCTTCAAAATACAGGGAATTTCTGCCTTTTAGCCCCAAAATAAACGGAATTTCTGCATTTTACCTCAAATTGAGAATAATTTCTGCCTTTTGCCTCAAAATAAGGGGAATTTTCTGCCTTTTTGTTTCAAAATAAGATAAATTTCTTCAATTTTGTACCATAATAAAAGAAATTTCTGCTCTTTGCCCCAAAATAAAAGGAATTTCTGACTTTTTGCCCTGAAATAAATGAAATTTCTGCAATTTTTCCCGAAAATAAGGGAAATTTGTGCCTCTTTGCCCCAAAATAAGAAGAAGTTTTGCCTTTTGCCCCAAAATATGGGGAATTTCAGCATTTTACCTCAAAATAAGAATTTCAGCCTTTTTGCCCCAAAATAAGGAAAATTTCTGCAATTTTGCCCCAAAATAAGGGGAATTTCTTCCTTTTTGCCCCAAAATAAAGGATATTTCAGCCTTTTTACCTGAAAATAAGTGAAATTTCTGCAATTTTGCCCCAAATAAGGGAAATTTCTGCAATTTTGCCTCAAAATAAGGTAAATTCCTGCAATTTTGCCCCAAAATAAGTGGAATTTCTGAGTTTTGTCCCAAAATAAGGAGAATTTCTGTCTTTTTGCCCCAACATATAGGGAATTTCTGCCTTTTTGCCCAACAATTAGGGGAATTTCTTCATTTTTGCTTCAAAATAAGGGGAATTTCTGCCTTTTTGCCTCTAAAGAAGTGGAATTTCTGTATTTTCCTTCCAAAACAAAGGGAATTTCTGTGTTTTTTGCCCAAAAATAAGGAAAATTTCTGACTTATTACCCTGAAATAAGTGAAATGTTTGCAATTTTGCCCCAAAATAAGGGAAATTTCTGCCTTTTTGCCCCCAAATAAGGGGAATTTCAGCCTTTTTACCTCAAAATAAGGGGAATTTCTGCATTTTTGCCACAAAATATTAGGAATTTCTGCCTTTTTGCCCCAAAATAAGAAAAATTTCTGCCATTTTTACCTGAAATAAGTGAAATTTCTGCAATTGTGCCCCAAAATAAGTAAAATTTCTGCAATTTTGCCCCAAAATAAGGGAAATTTCTGGAATTTTGCCCCAAAATAAGTGGAATTTCTGAGTTTTGCCCCAAAATAAGGAGAATTTCTGTCTTTTTGCCCCAACATATAGGGAATTTCTGCCTTTTTGTCCCACAATTAGGAGATTTTCTTCAATTCTGCTCCAAAATAGGGGGAATTTCTGCTTTTTTGCCCGAAAATAAGGGCAATGTATACCTTTTGCCACAAAAAAGAGAAATTTCTTCATTTTTGCCCCAAAATAAGAGGAATTTCTGCCTTCTTCCCTCAAAATAAGTGAAATTTCTGCCTTTTTACCTAAAAATGAACGGAATTTCTTTCTTTTTGCCCCAAAATAAAAGGAATTTTTGAATTTTGCCCTGAAATAAGTGAAATTTCTGCAATTTTTCCCCAAAATAAGGGAAATTTCTGCCTTTTTGCCACAAAATGAAGGGAATTTCTGTATTTTTGCCCCAAAATAAGGGGAATTTCAGCATTTTACCTCATAATAAGGCAAATCTCTGCCTATTTGCCCCAAAATATGGGGAATTTCTTCATTTTTGCCCCAAAATAAAGAAAATTTCTGCAATTTTGTACCAAAAGAAAAGAAATTTCTGCCTTTTTGCCCCAAAATAAGAGAAATTTCTGCACTTTTTCCCTGAAATAAGTGAAATTTCTGCAATTTTGCCCCAAAATAAGGGAAATTTCTGCCTTATTGCCCCCAAATAATGGGAATTTCAGCCTTTTTACCTCAAAATAATGGGAATTTCTGCATTTTTGCCACAAAATATTAGGAATTTCTGCCTTTTTGCCCCAAAATAAGAAAAATTTCTGCCTTTTTTTTATCTGAAATAAGTGAAATTTCTGCAATTTTGCCCCAAAATAAGTGAAATTTCTGCAAATTTGCCCCAAAATAAGGGAAATTTCTGGAATTTTGCCCCAAAATAAGTGGAATTTCTGAGTTTTGCACCAAAATAAGGAGAATTTCTGTCTTTTTGCCCCAACATATAGGGAATTTCTGCATTTTTGCCCCACAATTAGGGGATTTTCTTCAATTCTGCTCCAAAAAACGGGATATTTCTGCTTTTTTGCCCGAAAATAAGGAGAATATATACCTTTTGCCACAAAAAAAGAGAAATTTCTTCATTTTTGCACCAAAATAAGAAAAATTTCTGCCTTCTTACCTCACAATAAGTAAAATTTCTGCCTTTTTACCCAAAAATACACAAAATTTCTGTCTTTTTGCCCAAAAATAAAAGGAATTTTTGAATTTTGCCCTGAAATAAGTGAAATTTCTGCAATTTTGCCCCAAAATAAGGGAAATTTCTGCCTTTTTGCCACAAAATAAATGGAATTTCTGTATTTTTGCCCCAAAATAAGGGGAATTTCAGCATTTTACCTCATAATAAGGCGAATCTCTGCCTTTTTGCCCCAAAATATGGGGAATTTCTTCATTTTTGCCCCAAAATAAAGAAAATTTCTGCAATTTTGTACCAAAATAAAAGAAATTTCTGCCTTTTTGCCCCAAAATAAGAGAAATTTCTGCACTTTTTCCCTGAAATAAGTGAAATTTCTGCAATTTTGCCCCAAAATACGGGAAATTTCTGCAATTTTGCCCCAAAATAAAGAAAATTTCTGCAATTTTGTACCAAAATAAAAGAAATTTCTGCCTTTTTGCCCCAAAATAAGAGAAATTTCTGCACTTTTTCCCTGAAATAAGTGAAATTTCTGCAATTTTGCCCCAAAATAAGAGAAATTTCTGCAATTTTGCCCCAAAATAAAGAAAATTTCTGCAATTTTACCCCAAAATAAGGGAAATTTCTGCAATTTTGCCCCAATGTAAAGGAAATTTCTGCAATTTTGACCCAAAATAAGGGAATTTCTGACTGTTTGCTCCCGAAAAAGGAGATTTTCTGTCTTTTTGCCCCAAAATAAGGAGAATTTCTGCCTTTTTGCCCGAAAATTAAGAGAATTTCTGCAATTTTGCTTCAAAATGCAGGGAATTTCTGCCTTTTAGCCCCAAAATAAAGGGAATTTCTGCATTTTACCTCAAATTGAGAATAATTTCTGCCTTTTGCCTCAAAATAAGGGGAATTTTCTGCCTTTTTGTTTCAAAATAAGATAAATTTCTTCAATTTTGTACCATAATAAAAGAAATTTCTGCTCTTTGCCCCAAAATAAAAGGAATTTCTTACTTTTTGCCCTGAAATAAATGAAATTTCTGCAATTTTGCCCGAAAATAAGGGAAATTTGTGCCTCTTTGCCCCAAAATAAGAAGTTTTGCCTTTTGCCCCAAAATATGGGGAATTTCAGCATTTTACCTCAAAATAAGAATTTCAGCCTTTTTGCCCCAAAATAAGGAAAATTTCTGCAATTTTGCCCCAAAATAAGGGGAATTTCTTCCTTTTTGCCCCAAAATAAAGGATATTTCAGCCTTTTTACCTGAAAATAAGTGAAATTTCTGCAATTTTGCCCCAAATAAGGGAAATTTCTGCAATTTTGCCTCAAAATAAGGTAAATTCCTGCAATTTTGCCCCAAAATAAGTGGAATTTCTGAGTTTTGTCCCAAAATAAGGAGAATTTCTGTCTTTTTGCCCCAACATATAGGGAATTTCTGCCTTTTTGCCCAACAATTAGGGGAATTTCTTCATTTTTGCTTCAAAATAAGGGGAATTTCTGCCTTTTTGCCTCTAAAGAAGTGGAATTTCTGTATTTTCCTTCCAAAACAAAGGGAATTTCTGTGTTTTTTGCCCCAAAATAAGGAAAATTTCTGACTTATTACCCTGAAATAAGTTAAATGTTTGCAATTTTGCCCCAAAATAAGGGAAATTTCGGCCTTTTTGCCCCAAAATAAGGGGAATTTCAGCCTTTTTACCTCAAAATAAGGGGAATTTCTGCATTTTTGCCACAAAATATTAGGAATTTCTGCCTTTTTGCCCCAAAATAAGAAAAATTTCTGCCTTTTTTTTATCTGAAATAAGTGAAATTTCTGCAATTTTGCCCCAAAATAAGTGAAATTTCTGCAATTTTGCCCCAAAATAAGGGAAATTTCTGGAATTTTGCCCCAAAATAAGTGGAATTTCTGAGTTTTGCCCCAAAATAAGGAGAATTTCTGTCTTTTTGCCCCAACATATAGGGAATTTCTGCCTTTTTGCCCCACAATTAGGGGATTTTCTGCAATTGTGCTCCAAAAAATGGGATATTTCTGCTTTTTTGCCCGAAAATAAGGAGAATACATACCTTTTGCCACAAAAAAGGGGAAATTTCTTCATTATTGCCCCAAAATAAGAGGAATTTCTGCCTTCTTACCTCACAATAAGTGAAATTTCTGCCTTTTTACCCAAAAATAAACAAAATTTCTGTCTTTTTGCCCAAAAATAAAAGGAATTTTTGAATTTTGCCCTGAAATAAGTGAAATTTCTGCAATTTTGCCCCAAAATAAGGGAAATTTCTGCCTTTTTGCCACAAAATAAAGGGAATTTCTGTATTTTTGCCCCAAAATAAGGGGAATTTCAGCATTTTACCTCATAATAAGGCGAATCTCTGCCTTTTTGCCCCAAAATATGGGGAATTTCTTCATTTTTGCCCCAAAATAAAGAAAATTTCTGCAATTTTGTACCAAAATAAAAGAAATTTCTGCCTTTTTGCCCCAAAATAAGAGAAATTTCTGCACTTTTTCCCTGAAATAAGTGAAATTTCTGCAATTTTGCCCCAAAATAAGAGAAATTTCTGCAATTTTGCCCCAAAATAAAGAAAATTTCTGCAATTTTACCCCAAAATAAGGGGAATTTCTGACTTTTTGCCCTGAAATAAGGAGAATTTCTGTCTTTTTGTTCCAAAATAATGTGAATTTCTGCATTTTCCTTCAAAATTAGGGAAATATGTGCAATTTTGCTTCAAAATACAGGGAAATCTGCCTTATTGCACAAAAATAAAGGGAATTTCTCCATTTTTGCACCAATATAAGGGGAATTTCTGAAATTTAGCTTTAAAATACGGGGAATTTCTGCGTTATTGTCCGAAATAAAGTGGAATTTCTGCCTTTTTGCCCTGAAATATTTGAAATTTCTGCAATTTTACCCCAAAATAAGGGGAATTTCTGTTTTTGGCCCCAAAATTAAGGGAATTTCTGCTTTTTGCCCCAAATAAGGCAAATATCTGACTTTTTGCCCAGAAATAATTGAAATTTCTGCAATTTTGCCCCAAAATAATAGGAATTTCTGCCTTTTTGCCGAAAATAAGGGGAATTTCAGCATTTTACCTTCAAAAAAGGGGAATTTCTGCCTTTTTGCCACAAAATAAGGGGAATTTCTGCCCTATTGCCCTTAAATAAGGAAAATTTCGCTTTTCTGCCCCAATTAACGGGAATTTCTGCCTTTTTGCCACAAAGTAAAGGGAATTTCTGCCTTTTTGCCCCAAAATAACGGAAATTTCAGCCTTTTTACCTCAAAATAAAAGGAATTTCTGCCTTTTTCCCCAAAATATGGGTAATTTTTGCCTTTTTGTTCTAAAATAAGGAAAATTTCTACAATTTTGTATCAAAATAAAAGAAATTTCTGTTTTTGCCCGAAAATAAAAGGAATTTCTGACTTTTTGCCCTGAAATAAATGAAATTCCTGCAATTATGCCCGAAAATAAGGGAAATTTGTGCCTTTTTGCCCCCAAATGAGGGGAATTTCTGCCTTTTTGCCCCAAAATATGGGGAATTTCAGGATTTTACCTCAAAATAAGGGGAATTTCAGCCTTTTTGCACCAAAATATGGGGAATTTCTGCCTTTTTGCCACAAAATAAGAAAAATTTCTGCAAGTCTGTAACAATATTAAAGAAATTTCTAAAATTTTGCCCCAAAATAAAGGAAATTTCTGATTTTTGCCCCAAAATAAAAAGAATTTCTCTATTTTTGCCCCAAAATAAAGGGAAATTCTGCCTTTTAGCCTCAAAATTAGGGGAGTTTCTGCAATTTTGCTCCAAAATACGAGAAATTTCTGCCTTTTTACCCGAAATTAAGTGGATTTTCTGCCTTTTTGCCTCCAAATAAGGGAAATTTCTGCAATTTTATCCCAAAATAAGGGAAATTTCTGCCTTTTTGCCCCAAAATAAAGGGAATTTCTGCCGTTTTGCCCTGAAATATGTGAAATTTCTGCAATTTTACCCCAAAATAAGGTGAATTTCTGCCTTTTTGCCCCAAAATAATGGGAATTTCTGCCTTTTTGCCCCAAAATAAGAAAAATTTTTGCTTTTTTTCTCTGAAATAAGTGAAATTTCTGCAATTTTGCCCTAAAATAAGGGAAATTTCTGCAATTTTTCCCCATAATAAGGGAAATTTCTGCAATTTTGCCCCAAAATAAGGGGAATTTCTGTTTTTGTCCCCAAATAAGGGAAATTTCTGCAATTTTGCCCTAAAATAAGGGGATTTTCTGCATTTTTTGCCAAAAATAAGTGGAATTTCTGACATTTTGCCGCAAATTAAGTGAAATTTCTGCAGTTTTACCACAAAATAAGGAAAATTTCTGCCTTTTTGCCCAAAAATTAGGGGAATTTCTGCAATTTTGCTCCAAAATACAAAGAATTTCTGCCTTTTTGCCCGAAAATAAAGGGAATGCATACCTTTTTGCCATAAAAAAGCAAATTTCTTCATTTTTGCCCCAAAATAAGGGGATTTTCCACCTTTTTGACTCAAAATAAGTGCAATTTCTGCCTTTTCCCCAAAATAAACGAAATTTCTGCCGTTTTGCCCCAAAATAAGGGGAATTTCAGCCTTATTACCTCAAAATAAGGGGAATTTCTGCATTTTTGCCCCAAAATATGGGGAATTTCTGACTTTTTGCCCCAAAATAAGAAAAATTTCTGCAATTTTGTACCAAAATAAAAAAAATTTCTGCCTTTTTGCCCCCCCAAAAAAATTTCTGCCTTTTTTTTCTCAAATACCTGAAATTTCTGCAATTTTGCCCCAAAATAAGGGAAAATTCTGCAATTTTGCCCTAATGTAAAGGAAATTTCTGCAATTTTGCCCCAAAATAAGGGGAATTTCTGACTCTTTGCTCCCGAAAAAGGAGATTTTCTGTCTTTTTGCCCCAAAATAAGGAGAATTTCTGCCTTTTTGCCCGAAAATTAAGAGAATTTCTGCAATTTTGCTTCAAAATACAGGGAATTTCTGCCTTTTAGCCCCAAAATAAAGGGAATTTCTGCATTTTACCTCAAATTGAGAATAATTTCTGCCTTTTGCCTCAAAATAAGGGGAATTTTCTGCCTTTTTGTTTCAAAATAAGATAAATTTCTTCAATTTTGTACCATAATAAAAGAAATTTCTGCTCTTTGCCCCAAAATAAAAGGAATTTCTGACTTTTTGCCCTGAAATAAATGAAATTTCTGCAATTTTGCCCGAAAATAAGGGAAATTTGTGCCTCTTTGCCCCAAAATAAGAAGAAGTTTTGCCTTTTGCCCCAAAATATGGGGAATTTCAGCATTTTACCTCAAAATAAGAATTTCAGCCTTTTTGCCCCAAAATAAGGAAAATTTCTGCAATTTTGCCCCAAAATAAGGGGAATTTCTTCCTTTTTGCCCCAAAATAAAGGATATTTCAGCCTTTTTACCTGAAAATAAGTGAAATTTCTGCAATTTTGCCCCAAATAAGGGAAATTTCTGCAATTTTGCCTCAAAATAAGGTAAATTCCTGCAATTTTGCCCCAAAATAAGTGGAATTTCTGAGTTTTGTCCCAAAATAAGGAGAATTTCTGTCTTTTTGCCCCAACATATAGGGAATTTCTGCCTTTTTGCCCAACAATTAGGGGAATTTCTTCATTTTTGCTTCAAAATAAGGGGAATTTCTGCCTTTTTGCCTCTAAAGAAGTGGAATTTCTGTATTTTCCTTCCAAAACAAAGGGAATTTCTGTGTTTTTTGCCCAAAAATAAGGAAAATTTCTGACTTATTACCCTGAAATAAGTGAAATGTTTGCAATTTTGCCCCAAAATAAGGGAAATTTCTGCCTTTTTGCCCCCAAATAAGGGGTATTTCAGCCTTTTTACCTCAAAATAAGGGGAATTTCTGCATTTTTGCCACAAAATATTAGGAATTTCTGCCTTTTTGCCCCAAAATAAGAAAAATTTCTGCCATTTTTACCTGAAATAAGTGAAATTTCTGCAATTGTGCCCCAAAATAAGTAAAATTTCTGCAATTTTGCCCCAAAATAAGGGAAATTTCTGGAATTTTGCCCCAAAATAAGTGGAATTTCTGAGTTTTGCCCCAAAATAAGGAGAATTTCTGTCTTTTTGCCCCAACATATAGGGAATTTCTGCCTTTTTGTCCCACAATTAGGGGATTTTCTTCAATTCTGCTCCAAAATAGGGGGAATTTCTGCTTTTTTGCCCGAAAATAAGGGCAATGTATACCTTTTGCCACAAAAAAGAGAAATTTCTTCATTTTTGCCCCAAAATAAGAGGAATTTCTGCCTTCTTCCCTCAAAATAAGTGAAATTTCTGCCTTTTTACCTAAAAATGAGCGGAATTTCTTTCTTTTTGCCCCAAAATAAAAGGAATTTTTGAATTTTGCCCTGAAATAAGTGAAATTTCTGCAATTTTGCCCCAAAATAAGGGAAATTTCTGCCTTATTGCCCCCAAATAATGGGAATTTCAGCCTTTTTACCTCAAAATAATGGGAATTTCTGCATTTTTGCCACAAAATGTTAGGAATTTCTGCCTTTTTGCCCCAAAATAAGAAAAATTTCTGCCTTTTTTTTATCTGAAATAAGTGAAATTTCTGCAATTTTGCCCCAAAATAAGTGAAATTTCTGCAAATTTGCCCCAAAATAAGGGAAATTTCTGGAATTTTGCCCCAAAATAAGTGGAATTTCTGAGTTTTGCACCAAAATAAGGAGAATTTCTGTCTTTTTGCCCCAACATATAGGGAATTTCTGCCTTTTTGCCCCACAATTAGGGGATTTTCTTCAATTCTGCTCCAAAAAACGGGATATTTCTGCTTTTTTGCCCGAAAATAAGGAGAATATATACCTTTTGCCACAAAAAAAGAGAAATTTCTTCATTTTTGCACCAAAATAAGAAAAATTTCTGCCTTCTTACCTCACAATAAGTAAAATTTCTGCCTTTTTACCCAAAAATAAACAAAATTTCTGTCTTTTTGCCCAAAAATAAAAGGAATTTTTGAATTTTGCCCTGAAATAAGTGAAATTTCTGCAATTTTGCCCCAAAATAAGGGAAATTTCTGCCTTTTTGCCACAAAATAAATGGAATTTCTGTATTTTTGCCCCAAAATAAGGGGAATTTCAGCATTTTACCTCATAATAAGGCGAATCTCTGCCTTTTTGCCCCAAAATATGGGGAATTTCTTCATTTTTGCCCCAAAATAAAGAAAATTTCTGCAATTTTGTACCAAAATAAAAGAAATTTCTGCCTTTTTGCCCCAAAATAAGAGAAATTTCTGCACTTTTTCCCAGAAATAAGTGAAATTTCTGCAATTTTGCCCCAAAATACGGGAAATTTCTGCAATTTTGCCCCAAAATAAAGAAAATTTCTGCAATTTTGTACCAAAATAAAAGAAATTTCTGCCTTTTTGCCCCAAAATAAGAGAAATTTCTGCACTTTTTCCCTGAAATAAGTGAAATTTCTGCAATTTTGCCCCAAAATAAGAGAAATTTCTGCAATTTTGCCGCAAAATAAAGAAAATTTCTGCAATTTTACCCCAAAATAAGGGGAATTTATGACTTTTTGCCCTGAAATAAGGAGAATTTCTGTCTTTTTGTTCCAAAATAATGTGAATTTCTGCATTTTCCTTCAAAATTAGGGAAATATGTGCAATTTTGCTTCAAAATACGGGGAAATCTGCCTTATTGCACAAAAATAAAGGGAATTTCTCCATTTTTGCACCAATATAAGGGGAATTTCTGAAATTTAGCTTTAAAATACGGGGAATTTCTGCGTTATTGTACGAAATAAAGTGGAATCTCTGCCTTTTTGCCCTGAAATATTTGAAATTTCTGCAATTTTACCCCAAAATAAGGGGAATTTCTGTTTTTGGCCCCAAAATTAAGGGAATTTCTGCTTTTTGCCCCAAAATAAGGCAAATATCTGACTTTTTGCCCAGAAATAATTGAAATTTCTGCAATTTTGCCCCAAAATAATAGGAATTTCTGCCTTTTTGCCGAAAATAAGGGGAATTTCAGCATTTTACCTTCAAATAAGGGGAATTTCTGCCTTTTTGCCACAAAATAAGGGGAATTTCTGCCCTATTACCCTTAAATAAGGAAAATTTCTGCTTTTCTGCCCCTATTAACGGGAATTTCTGCCCTTTTGCCACAAAGTAAAGGGAATTTCTGCCTTTATGCCCCAAAATAACGGGAATTTCAGCCTTTTTACCTCAAAATAAAAGTAATTTCTGCCTTTTTCCCCAAAATATGGGTAATTTTTGCCTTTTTGTTCCAAAATAAGGAAAATTTCTACAATTTTGTATCAAAATAAAAGAAATTTCTGTTTTTGCCCGAAAATAAAAGGAATTTCTGACTTTTTGCCCTGAAATAAATGAAATTCCTGCAATTATGCCCGAAAATAAGGGAAATTTGTGCCTTTTTGCCCCCAAATGAGGGGAATTTCTGCCTTTTTGCCCCAAAATATGGGGAATTTCAGGATTTTACCTCAAAATAAGGGGAATTTCAGCCTTTTTGCACCAAAATATGGGGAATTTCTGCCTTTTTGCCACAAAATAAGAAAAATTTCTGCAAGTCTGTAACAATATAAAAGAAATTTCTAAAATTTTGCCCCAAAATAAAGGAAATTTCTGATTTTTGCCCCAAAATAAAAAGAATTTCTCTATTTTTGCCCCAAAATAAAGGGAAATTCTGCCTTTTAGCCCCAAAATTAGGGGAGTTTCTGCAATTTTGCTCCAAAATACGAGAAATTTCTGCCTTTTTACCCGAAATTAAGTGGATTTTCTGCCTTTTTGCCCCCAAATAAGGGAAATTTCTGCAATTTTATCCCAAAATAAAGGAAATTTCTGCCTTTTTGCCCCAAAATAAGAGGAATTTCTGCCGTTTTGCCCTGAAATATGTAAAATTTCTGCAATTTTACCCCAAAATAAGGTGAATTTCTGCCTTTTTGCCCCAAAATAATGGGAATTTCTGCTTTTTTGCCCCAAAATAAGAAAAATTTTTGCTTTTTTTCTCGGAAATAAGTGAAATTTCTGCAATTTTGCCCTAAAATAAGGGAAATTTCTGCAATTTTTCCCCATAATAAGGGAAATTTCTGCAATTTTGCCCCAAAATAAAGGGAATTTCTGTTTTTGTCCCCAAATAAGGGAAATTTCTGCAATTTTGCCCTAAAATAAGGGGATTTTCTGCATTTTTTGCCAAAAATAAGTGGAATTTCTGACATTTTGCCGCAAAATAAGTGAAATTTCTGCAGTTTTACCCCAAAATAAGGAAAATTTCTGCATTTTTGCCCAAAAATTAGGGGAATTTCTGCAATTTTGCTCCAAAATACAAAGAATTTCTGCCTTTTTGCCCGAAAATAAAGGGAATGTATACCTTTTTGCCATAAAAAAGCAAATTTCTTCATTTTTGCCCCAAAATAAGAGGATTTTCCACCTTTTTGACTCAAAATAAGTGCAATTTCTGCCTTTTCCCCAAAATAAACGAAATTTCTGCCTTTTTGCCCCAAAATAAGGGGAAATTCAGCCTTATTACCTCAAAATAAGGGGAATTTCTGCATTTTTGCCCCAAAATATGGGGAATTTCTGACTTTTTGCCCCAAAATAAGAAAAATTTCTGCAATTTTGTACCAAAATAAAAAAATTTCAGCCTTTTTGCCCCCCCCAAAAAAATTTCTGCCTTTTTTTTCTCAAATACGTGAAATTTCTCTAATTTTGCCCCAAAATAAGGGAAATTTCTGCAATTTTGCCCCAATGTAAAGGAAATTTCTGCAATTTTGCCCCAAAATAAGGGGAATTTCTGACTGTTTGCTCCCGAAAAAGGAGATTTTCTGTCTTTTTGCCCCAAAATAAGGAGAATTTCTGCCTTTTTGCCCGAAAATTAAGAGAATTTCTGCAATTTTGCTTCAAAATGCAGGGAATTTCTGCCTTTTAGCCCCAAAATAAAGGGAATTTCTGCATTTTACCTCAAATTGAGAATAATTTCTGCCTTTTGCCTCAAAATAAGGGGAATTTTCTGCCTTTTTGTTTCAAAATAAGATAAATTTCTTCAATTTTGTACCATAATAAAAGAAATTTCTGCTCTTTGCCCCAAAATAAAAGGAATTTCTTACTTTTTGCCCTAAAATAAATGAAATTTCTGCAATTTTGCCCGAAAATAAGGGAAATTTGTGCCTCTTTGCCCCAAAATAAGAAGAAGTTTTGCCTTTTGCCCCAAAATATGGGGAATTTCAGCATTTTACCTCAAAATAAGAATTTCAGCCTTTTTGCCCCAAAATAAGGAAAATTTCTGCAATTTTGCCCCAAAATAAGGGGAATTTCTTCCTTTTTGCCCCAAAATAAAGGATATTTCAGCCTTTTTACCTGAAAATAAGTGAAATTTCTGCAATTTTGCCCCAAATAAAGGAAATTTCTGCAATTTTGCCTCAAAATAAGGTAAATTCCTGCAATTTTGCCCCAAAATAAGTGGAATTTCTGAGTTTTGTCCCAAAATAAGGAGAATTTCTGTCTTTTTGCCCCAACATATAGGGAATTTCTGCCTTTTTGCCCAACAATTAGGGGAATTTCTTCATTTTTGCTTCAAAATAAGGGGAATTTCTGCCTTTTTGCCTCTAAAGAAGTTGAATTTCTGTATTTTCCTTCCAAAACAAAGTGAATTTCTGTGTTTTTTGCCCAAAAATAAGGAAAATTTCTGACTTATTACCCTGAAATAAGTTAAATGTTTGCAATTTTGCCCCAAAATAAGGGAAATTTCTGCCTTTTTGCCCCAAAATAAGGGGAATTTCAGCCTTTTTACCTCAAAATAAGGGGAATTTCTGCATTTTTGCCACAAAATATTAGGAATTTCTGCCTTTTTGCCCCAAAATAAGAAAAATTTCTGCCTTTTTTTTATCTGAAATAAGTGAAATTTCTGCAATTTTGCCCCAAAATAAGTGAAATTTCTGCAATTTTGCCCCAAAATAAGGGAAATTTCTGGAATTTTGCCCCAAAATAAGTGGAATTTCTGAGTTTTGCCCCAAAATAAGGAGAATTTCTGTCTTTTTGCCCCAACATATAGGGAATTTCTGCCTTTTTGCCCCACAATTAGGGGATTTTCTGCAATTGTGCTCCAAAAAACGGGATATTTCTGCTTTTTTGCCCGAAAATAAGGAGAATACATACCTTTTGCCACAAAAAAGGGGAAATTTCTTCATTATTGCCCCAAAATAAGAGGAATTTCTGCCTTCTTACCTCACAATAAGTGAAATTTCTGCCTTTTTACCCAAAAATAAACAAAATTTCTGTCTTTTTGCCCAAAAATAAAAGGAATTTTTGAATTTTGCCCTGAAATAAGTGAAATTTCTGCAATTTTGCCCCAAAATAAGGGAAATTTCTGCCTTTTTGCCACAAAATAAAGGGAATTTCTGTATTTTTGCCCCAAAATAAGGGGAATTTCAGCATTTTACCTCATAATAAGGCGAATCTCTGCCTTTTTGCCCCAAAATATGGGGAATTTCTTCATTTTTGCCCCAAAATAAAGAAAATTTCTGCAATTTTGTACCAAAATAAAAGAAATTTCTGCCTTTTTGCCCCAAAATAAGAGAAATTTCTGCACTTTTTCCCTGAAATAAGTGAAATTTCTGCAATTTTGCCCCAAAATAAGAGAAATTTCTGCAATTTTGCCCCAAAATAAAGAAAATTTCTGCAATTTTACCCCAAAATAAGGGGAATTTCTGACTTTTTGCCCTGAAATAAGGAGAATTTCTGTCTTTTTGTTCCAAAATAATGTGAATTTCTGCATTTTCCTTCAAAATTAGGGAAATATGTGCAATTTTGCTTCAAAATACGGGGAAATCTGCCTTATTGCACAAAAATAAAGGGAATTTCTCCATTTTTGCACCAATATAAGGGGAATTTCTGAAATTTAGCTTTAAAATACAAGGAATTTCTGTGTTATTGTCCGAAATAAAGTGGAATTTCTGCCTTTTTGCCCTGAAATATTTGAAATTTCTGCAATTTTACACCAAAATAAGGGATATTTCTGTTTTTGGCCCCAAAATTAAGGGAATTTCTGCTTTTTGCCCCAAAATAAGGCAAATATCTCACTTTTTGCCCAGAAATAATTGAAATTTCTGCAATTTTGCCCCAAAATAATAGGAATTTCTGCCTTTTTGCCGAAAATAAGGGGAATTTCAGCATTTTACCTTCAAATAAGGGGAATTTCTGCCTTTTTGCCACAAAATAAGGGGAATTTCTGCCCTATTGCCCTTAAATAAGGAAAATTTCGCTTTTCTGCCCCAATTAACGGGAATTTCTGCCTTTTTGCCACAAAGTAAAGGGAATTTCTGCCTTTTTGCCCCAAAATAACGGGAATTTCAGCCTTTTTACCTCAAAATAAGAAGAATTTCTGCCCTTTTCCCCAAAATATGGGTAATTTTTGCCTTTTTGTTCCAAAATAAGGAAAATTTCTACAATTTTGTATCAAAATAAAAGAAATTTCTGTTTTTGCCCGAAAATAAAAGGAATTTCTGACTTTTTGCCCTGAAATAAATGAAATTCCTGCAATTATGTCTGAAAATAAGGGAAATTTGTGCCTTTTTGCCCCCAAATGAGGGGAATTTCTGCCTTTTTGCCCCAAAATATGGGGAATTTCAGGATTTTACCTCAAAATAAGGGGAATTTCAGCCTTTTTGCACCAAAATATGGGGAATTTCTGCCTTTTTGCCACAAAATAAGAAAAATTTCTGCAAGTCTGTAACAATATAAAAGAAATTTCTAAAATTTTGCCCCAAAATAAAGGAAATTTCTGATTTTTGCCCCAAAATAAAAAGAATTTCTCTATTTTTGCCCCAAAATAAAGGGAAATTCTGCCTTTTAGCCCCAAAATTAGGGGAGTTTCTGCAATTTTGCTCCAAAATACGAGAAATTTCTGCCTTTTTACCCGAAATTAAGTGGATTTTCTGCCTTTTTGCCTCCAAATAAGGGAAATTTCTGCAATTTTATCCCAAAATAAGGGAAATTTCTGCCTTTTTGCCCCAAAATAAGGGGAATTTCTGCCGTTTTGCCCTGAAATATGTGAAATTTCTGCAATTTTACCCCAAAATAAGATGAATTTCTGCCTTTTTGCCCCAAAATAATGGGAATTTCTGCCTTTTTGCCCCAAAATAAGAAAAATTTTTGCTTTTTTTCTCTGAAATAAGTGAAATTTCTGCAATTTTGCCCTAAAATAAGGGAAATTTCTGCAATTTTTCCCCATAATAAGGGAAATTTCTGCAATTTTGCCCCAAAATAAGGGGAATTTCTGTTTTTGTCCCCAAATAAGGGAAATTTCTGCAATTTTGCCCTAAAATAAGGGGATTTTCTGCATTTTTTGCCAAAAATAAAGGGAATTTCTGACATTTTGCCGCAAAATAAGTGAAATTTCTGCAGTTTTACCCCAAAATAAGGAAAATTTCTGCCTTTTTGCCCAAAAATTAGGGGAATTTCTGCAATTTTGCTCCAAAATACAAAGAATTTCTGCCTTTTTGCCCGAAAATAAAGGGAATGCATACCTTTTTGCCATAAAAAAGCAAATTTCTTCATTTTTTCCCCAAAATAAGGGGATTTTCCACCTTTTTGACTCAAAATAAGTGCAATTTCTGCCTTTTCCCCAAAATAAACGAAATTTCTGCCTTTTTGCCCCAAAATAAGGGGAATTTCAGCCTTATTACCTCAAAATAAGGGGAATTTCTGCATTTTTGCCCCAAAATATGGGGAATTTCTGACTTTTTGCTCCAAAATAAGAAAAATTTCTGCAATTTTGTACCAAAATAAAAAAAATTTCTGCCTTTTTGCCCCCCCAAAAAAATTTCTGCCTTTTTTTTCTCAAATACCTGAAATTTCTGCAATTTTGCCCCAAAATAAGGGAAATTTCTGCAATTTTGCCCCAATGTAAAGGAAATTTCTGCAATTTTGCCCCAAAATAAGGGGAATTTCTGACTGTTTACTCCCGAAAAAGGAGATTTTCTGTCTTTTTGCCCCAAAATAAGGAGAATTTCTGCCTTTTTGCCCGAAAATTAAGAGAATTTCTGCAATTTTGCTTCAAAATGCAGGGAATTTCTCCCTTTTAGCCCCAAAATAAAGGGAATTTCTGCATTTTACCTCAAATTGAGAATAATTTCTGCCTTTTGCCTCAAAAAAAGGGGAATTTTCTGCCTTTTTGTTTCAAAATAAGATAAATTTCTTCAATTTTGTACCATAATAAAAGAAATTTCTGCTCTTTGCCCCAAAATAAAAGGAATTTCTGACTTTTTGCCCTGAAATAAATGAAATTTCTGCAATTTTGCCCGAAAATAAGGAAAATTTGTGCCTCTTTGCCCCAAAATAAGAAGAAGTTTTGCCTTTTGCCCCAAAATATGGGGAATTTCAGCATTTTACCTCAAAATAAGAATTTCAGCCTTTTTGCCCCAAAATAAGGAAAATTTCTGCAATTTTGCCCCAAAATAAGGGGAATTTCTTCCTTTTTGCCCCAAAATAAAGGATATTTCAGCCTTTTTACCTGAAAATAAGTGAAATTTCTGCAATTTTGCCCCAAATAAGGGAAATTTCTGCAATTTTGCCTCAAAATAAGGTAAATTCCTGCAATTTTGCCCCAAAATAAGTGGAATTTATGAGTTTTGTCCCAAAATTAGGAGAATTTCTGTCTTTTTGCCCCAACATATAGGGAATTTCTGCCTTTTTGCCCAACAATTTGGGGAATTTCTTCATTTTTGCTTCAAAATAAGGGGAATTTCTGCCTTTTTGCCTCTAAAGAAGTGGAATTTCTGTATTTTCCTTCCAAAACAAAGGGAATTTCTGTGTTTTTTGCCCCAAAATAAGGAAAATTTCTGACTTATTACCCTGAAATAAGTTAAATATTTGCAATTTTCCCCCAAAATAAGGGAAATTTCTGCCTTTTTGCCTCAAAATAAGGGGAATTTCAGCCTTTTTACCTCAAAATAAAGGAAATTTCTGCATTTTTGCCACAAAATATTAGGAATTTCTGCCTTTTTGCCCCAAAATAAGAAAAATTTCTGCCATTTTTACCTGAAATAAGTGAAATTTCTGCAATTGTGCCCCAAAATAAGTAAAATTTCTGCAATTTTGCCCCAAAATAAGGGAAATTTCTGGAATTTTGCCCCAAAATAAGTGGAATTTCTGAGTTTTGCCCCAAAATAAGGAGAATTTCTGTATTTTTGCCCCAACATATAGGGAATTTCTGCCTTTTTGCCCCACAATTAGGGGATTTTCTTCAATTCTGCTCCAAAATAGGGGGAATTTCTGCTTTTTTGCCCGAAAATAAGGGGAATGTATACCTTTTGCCACAAAAAAGAGAAATTTCGTCATTTTTGCCCCAAAATAAGAGGAATTTCTGCCTTCTTCCCTCAAAATAAGTGAAATTTCTGCCTTTTTACCTAAACATGAACGGAATTTCTGTCTTTTTGCCCCAAAATAAAAGGAATTTTTTAATTTTGCCCTGAAATAAGTGAAATTTCTGCAATTTTTCCCCAAAATAAGGGAAATTTCTGCCTTTTTGCCACAAAATGAAGGGAATTTCTGTATTTTTGCCCCAAAATAAGGGGAATTTCAGCATTTTACCTCATAATAAGGCAAATCTCTGCCTTTTTGCCCCAAAATATGGGGAATTTCTTCATTTTTGCTTCAAAATAAAGAAAATTTCTGCAATTTTGTACCAAAATAAAAGAAATTTCTGCCTTTTTGCCCCAAAATAAGAGAAATTTCTGCACTTTTTCCCTGAAATAAGTGAAATTTCTGCAATTTTGCCCCAAAATAAGGGAAATTTCTTCAATTTTGCCCCAAAATAAAGAAAATTTCTGCAATTTTGTACCAAAATAAAAGAAATTTCTTCCTTTTTGCCCCAAAATAAGAGAAATTTCTGCACTTTTTCCCTGAAATAAGTGAAATTTCTGCAATTTTGCCCCAAAATAAGAGAAATTTCTGCAATTTTGCCCCAAAATAAAGAAAATTTCTGCAATTTTACCCCAAAAGAAGGGGAATTTCTGACTTTTTGCCCTGAAATAAGGAGAATTTCTGTCTTTTTGTTCCAAAATAATGTGAATTTCTGCATTTTCCTTCAAAATTAGGGAAATATGTGCAATTTTGCTTCAAAATACGGGGAAATCTGCCTTATTGCACAAAAATAAAGGGAATTTCTCCATTTTTGCACCAATATAAGGGGAATTTCTGAAATTTAGCTTTAAAATACGGGGAATTTCTGCGTTATTGTCCGAAATAAAGTGGAATTTTGCCCTGAAATATTTGAAATTTCTGCAATTTTACCCCAAAATAAGGGGAATTTCTGTTTTTGGCCCCAAAATTAAGGGAATTTCTGCTTTTTGCCCCAAAATAAGGCAAATATCTGACTTTTTGCCCAGAAATAATTGAAATTTCTGCAATTTTGCCCCAAAATAATAGGAATTTCTGCCTTTTTGCCGAAAATAAGGGGAATTTCAGCATTTTACCTTCAAATAAGGGGAATTTCTCCCCTTTTTGTCACAAAATAAGGGGAATTTCTGCCCTATTGCCCTTAAATAAGGAAAATTTCTGCTTTTCTGCCCCAATTAACGGGAATTTCTGCCTTTTTGCCACAAAGTAAAGGGAATTTCTGCCTTTTTTCCCCAAACTAACGGGAATTTCAGCCTTTTCACCTCAAAATAAAGGGAATTTCTGCCTTTTTCCCCAAAATATGGGTAATTTTTGCCTTTTTGTTCCAAAATAAGGAAAATTTCTACAATTTTGTATCAAAATAAAAGAAATTTCTGTTTTTGCCCGAAAATAAAAGGAATTTCTGACTTTTTGCCCTGAAATAAATGAAATTCCTGCAATTATGCCCGAAAATAAGGGAAATTTGTGCCTTTTTGCCCCCAAATGAGGGGAATTTCTGCCTTTTTGCCCCAAAATATGGGGAATTTCAGGATTTTACCTCAAAATAAGGGGAATTTCAGCCTTTTTGCACCAAAATATGGGGAATTTCTGCCTTTTTGCCACAAAATAAGAAAAATTTCTGCAAGTCTGTAACAATATAAAAGAAATTTCTAAAATTTTGCCCCAAAATAAAGGAAATTTCTGATTTTTGCCCCAAAATAAAAAGAATTTCTCTATTTTTGCCCAAAAATAAAGGGAAATTCTGCCTTTTAGCCCCAAAATTAGGGGAGTTTCTGCAATTTTGTTCCAAAATACGAGAAATTTCTGCCTTTTTACCCGAAATTAAGTGGATTTTCTGCCTTTTTGCCCCCAAATAAGGGAAATTTCTGCAATTTTATCCCAAAATAAGGGAAATTTCTGCCTTTTTGCCCCAAAATAAGGGGAATTTCTGCCGTTTTGTCCTGAAATATGTGAAATTTCTGCAATTTTACCCCAAAATAAGGTGAATTTCTGCATTTTTGCCCCAAAATAATGGGAATTTCTGCCTTTTTGCCTCAAAATAAGAAAAATTTTTGCTTTTTTCTCTGAAATAAGTGAAATTTCTGCAATTTTGCCCTAAAATAAGGGAAATTTCTGCAATTTTTCCCCATAATAAGGGAAATTTCTGCAATTTTTCCCCAAAATAAGGAAAATTTCGGTTTTTGTCCCCAAATAAGGGAAATTTCTGCAATTTTGCCCTAAAATAAGGGGATTTTCTGCATTTTTTGCCAAAAATAAGGGGAATTTCTGACATTTTGCCACAAAATAAGTGAAATTTCTGCAGTTTTACCCCAAAATAAGGAAAATTTCTGCCTTTTTGCCCAAAAATTAGGGGAATTTCTGCAATTTTGCTCCAAAATACAAAGAATTTCTGCCTTTTTGTCCGAAAATAAAAGGAATGTATACCTTTTTGCCATAAAAAAGCAAATTTCTTCATTTTTGCCCCAAAATAAGGGGATTTTCCACCTTTTTGACTCAAAATAAGTGCAATTTCTGCCTTTTCCCCAAAATAAACGAAATTTCTGCCTTTTTGCCCCAAAATAAGGGGAATTTCAGCCTTATTACCTCAAAATATGGGGAATTTCTGACTTTTTGCCCCAAAATAAGGGAAATTTCTGCAATTTTGCCCAAATGTAAAGAAAATTTCTGCAATTTTGCCCCAAAATAAGGTGAATTTCTGACTGTTTGCTCCCGAAAAAGGAGATTTTCTGTCTTTTTGCCCCAAAATAAGGAGAATTTCTGCCTTTTTGCCCGAAAATTATGAGAATTTCTGCAATTTTGCTTCAAAATACAGGGAATTTCTGCCTTTTAGCCCCAAAATAAAGGGAATTTCTGCATTTTACCTCAAATTGAGAATAATTTCTGCCTTTTGCCTCAAAATAAGGGGAATTTTCTGCCTTTTTGTTTCAAAATAAGAAAAATTTCTTCAATTTTGTACCATAATAAAAGAAATTTCTGCTCTTTGCCCCAAAATAAAAAAAATTTCTGACTTTTTGCCCTGAAATAAATGAAATTTCTGCAATTTTGCCCGAAAATAAGGGAAATTTGTGCCTCTTTGCCCCAAAATAAGAAGAAGTTTTGCCTTTTGCCCCAAAATATGGGGAATTTCAGCATTTTACCTCAAAATAAGAATTTCAGCCCTTTTGCCCCAAAATAAGGAAAATTTCTGCAATTTTGCCCCAAAATAAGGGTAATTTCTTCTTTTTTGCCACAAAATAAAGGATATTTCAGCCTTTTTACCTGAAAATAAGTGAAATTTCTGCAATTTTGCCCCAAATAAGGGAAATTTCTGCAATTTTGCCTCAAAATAAGGTAAATTCCTGCAATTTTGCCCCAAAATAAGTGGAATTTCTGAGTTTTGTCCCAAAATAAGGAGAATTTCTGTCTTTTTTCCCCAACATATAGGGAATTTCTGCCTTTTGGCCCAACAATTAGGGGAATTTCTTCATTTTTGCTTCAAAATAAGGGGAATTTCTGCCTTTTTGTCTCTAAAGAAGTGGAATTTCTGTATTTTCCTTCCAAAACAAAGGGAATTTCTGTCTTTTTTGCCCCAAAATAAGGAAAATTTCTGACTTATTACCCTGAAATAAGTGAAATGTTTGCACTTTTGCCCCAAAATTAGGGAAATTTCTGCCTTTTTGCCCCCAAATAAGGGGAATTTCAGCCTTTTTACCTCAAAATAAGGGGAATTTCTGCATTTTTGCCACAAAATATTAGGAATTTCTGCCTTTTTGCCCCAAAATAAGAAAAATTTCTGCCATTTTTACCTGAAATAAGTGAAATTTCTGCAATTTTGCCCCAAAATAAGTAAAATTTCTGCAATTTTGCCCCAAAATAAGGGAAATTTCTGTAATTTTGCCCCAAAATAAGTGGAATTTCTGAGTTTTGCCCCAAAATAAGGAGAATTTCTGTCTTTTTGCCCCAACATATAGGGAATTTCTGCCTTTTTGCCCCACAATTAGGGGATTTTCTTCAATTCTGCTCCAAAATACGGGGAATTTCTGCTTTTTTGCCCGAAAATAAGGAGAATATATACCTTTTGCCACAAAAAAGAAAAATTTCTTCATTTTTGCCCCAAAATAAGAGGAATTTCTGCCTTCTTACCTCAAAATAAGGGAAATTTCTGCCTTTTTACCTAAAAATGAACGGAATTTCTGTCTTTTTGCCCTAAAATAAAAGGAATTTTTGAATTTTGCCCTGAAATAAGTGAAATTTCTGCAATTTTGCCCCAAAATAGGGGAAATTTCTGCCTTTTTGCCACAAAATAAAGGGAATTTCTGTATTTTTGCCCCAAAATAAGGGGAATTTCAGCATTTTACCTCATAATAAGGCAAATCTCTGCCTTTTTGCCCCAAAATATGGGGAATTTCTTCATTTTTGCCCCAAAATAAAGAAAATTTCTGCAATTTTGTACCAAAATAAAAGAAATTTCTGCCTTTTTGCCCCAAAATAAGAGAAATTTCTGCACTTTTTCCCTGAAATAAGTGAAATTTCTGCAATTTTGCCCCAAAATAAGAAAAATTTCTGCAATTTTGCCCCAAAATAAAGAAAATTTCTGCAATTTTGTACCAAAATAAAAGAAATTTCTGCCTTTTTGCCCCAAAATAAGAGAAATTTTTGCACTTTTTCCCTGAAATAAGTGAAATTTCTGCAATTTTGCCCCAAAATAAGAGAAATTTCTGCAATTTTGCCCCAAAATAAAGAAAATTTCTGCAATTTTACCCCAAAATAAGGGGAATTTCTGACTTTTTGCCCTGAAATAAGGAGAATTTCTGTCTTTTTGTTCCAAAATAATGTGAATTTCTGCATTTTCCTTCAAAATTAGGGAAATATGTGCAATTTTGCTTCAAAATACGGGGAAATCTGCATTATTGCACAAAAATAAAGGGAATTTCTCCATTTTTGCACCAATATAAGGGGAATTTCTGAAATTTAGCTTTAAAATACGGGGAATTTCTGCGTTATTGTCCGAAATAAAGTGGAATTTCTGCCTTTTTGCCCTGAAATATTTGAAATTTCTGCAATTTTACCCCAAAATAAGGGGAATTTCTGTTTTTGGCCCCAAAATTAAGGGAATTTCAGCTTTTTGCCCCAAAATAAGGCAAATATCTGACTTTTTGCCCAGAAATAATTGAAATTTCTGCAATTTTGCCCCAAAATAATAGGAATTTCTGCCTTTTTGCCGAAAATAAGGGGAATTTCAGCATTTTACCTTCAAATAAGGGGAATTTCTCCCTTTTTGTCACAAAATAAGGGGAATTTCTGCCCTATTGCCCTTAAATAAGGAAAATTTCTGCTTTTCTGCCCCAATTAACGGGAATTTCTGCCTTTTTGCCACAAAGTAAAGGGAATTTCTGCCTTTTTTCCCCAAACTAACGGGAATTTCAGCCTTTTCACCTCAAAATAAGGGGAATTTCTGCCTTTTTCCCCAAAATATGGGTAATTTTTGCCTTTTTGTTCCAAAATAAGGAAAATTTCTACAATTTTGTATAAAAATAAAAGAAATTTCTGTTTTTGCCCGAAAATAAAAGGAATTTCTGACTTTTTGCCCTGAAATAAATGAAATTCCTGCAATTATGCCCGAAAATAAGGGAAATTTGGGCCTTTTTGCCCCCAAATGAGGGGAATTTCTGCCTTTTTGCCCCAAAATATGGGGAATTTCAGGATTTTACCTCAAAATAAGGGGAATTTCAGCCTTTTTGCACCAAAATATGGGGAATTTCTGCCTTTTTGCCACAAAATAAGATAAATTTCTGCAAGTCTGTAACAATATAAAAGAAATTTCTAAAATTTTGCCCCAAAATAAAGGAAATTTCTGATTTTTGCCCCAAACTAAAAAGAATTTCTCTATTTTTGCCCCAAAATAAAGGGAAATTCTGCCTTTTTGCCCCAAATATGGGGGGTTTCTGCAATTTTGCTCCAAAATACGAGAAATTTCTGCCTTTTTACCCGAAATTAAGTGGATTTTCTGCTTTTTTGCCCCCAAAAAAGGGAAATTTCTGCAATTTTATCCCAAAATAAGGGAAATTTCTGCCTTTTTGCCCCAAAATAAGGGGAATTTCTGCCGTTTTGCCCTGAAATATGTGAAATTTCTGCAATTTTACCCCAAAATAAGGTGAATTTCTGCCTTTTTGCCCCAAAATAATGGGAATTTCTGCCTTTTTGCCCCAAAATAAGAAAAATTTTTGCTTTTTTTCTCTGAAATAAGTGAAATTTGTGCAATTTTGCCCTAAAATAAGGGAAATTTCTGCAATTTTTCCCCATAATAAGGAAAATTTCTGCAATTTTGCCCCAAAATAAGGGGAATTTCTTCCTTTTTGCCCCAAAATAAAGGATATTTCAGCCTTTTTACCTGAAAATAAGTGAAATTTCTGCAATTTTGCCCCAAATAAGGGAAATTTCTGCAATTTTGCCTCAAAATAAGGTAAATTCCTGCAATTTTGCCCCAAAATAAGTGGAATTTCTGAGTTTTGTCCCAAAATAAGGAGAATTTCTGTCTTTTTGCCCCAACATATAGGGAATTTCTGCCTTTTTGCCCAACAATTAGGAGAATTTCTTCATTTTTGCTTCAAAATAAGGGGAATTTCTGCCTTTTTGCCTCTAAAGAAGTGGAATTTCTGTATTTTCCTTCCAAAACAAAGGGAATTTCTGTGTTTTTTGCCCCAAAATAAGGAAAATTTCTGACTTATTACCCTGAAATAAGTGAAATGTTTGCAATTTTGCCCCAAAATAAGGGAAATTTCTGCCTTTTTGCCCCCAAATAAGGGGAATTTCAGCCTTTTTACCTCAAAATAAGGGGAATTTCTGCATTTTTGCCACAAAATATTAGGAATTTCTGCCTTTTTGCCCCAAAATAAGAAAAATTTCTGCCATTTTTACCTGAAATAAGTGAAATTTCTGCAATTGTGCCCCAAAATAAGTAAAATTTCTGCAATTTTGCCCCAAAATAAGGGAAATTTCTGGAATTTTGCCCCAAAATAAGTGGAATTTCTGAGTTTTGCCCCAAAATAAGGAGAATTTCTGTCTTTTTGCCCCAACATATAGGGAATTTCTGCCTTTTTGTCCCACAATTAGAGGATTTTCTTCAATTCTGCTCCAAAATAGGGGGAATTTCTGCTTTTTTGCCCGAAAATAAGGGCAATGTATACCTTTTGCCACAAAAAAGAGAAATTTCTTCATTTTTGCCCCAAAATAAGAGGAATTTCTGCCTTCTTCCATCAAAATAAGTGAAATTTCTGCCTTTTTACCTAAAAATGAACGGAATTTCTTTCTTTTTGCCCCAAAATAAAAGGAATTTTTGAATTTTGCCCTGAAATAAGTGAAATTTCTGCAATTTTTCCCCAAAATAAGGGAAATTTCTGCCTTTTTGCCACAAAATGAAGGGAATTTCTGTATTTTTGCCCCAAAATAAGGGGAATTTCAGCATTTTACCTCATAATAAGGCAAATCTCTGCCTATTTGCCCCAAAATATGGGGAATTTCTTCATTTTTGCCCCAAAATAAAGAAAATTTCTGCAATTTTGTACCAAAATAAAAGAAATTTCTGCCTTTTTGCCCCAAAATAAGAGAAATTTCTGCACTTTTTCCCTGAAATAAATGAAATTTCTGCAATTTTGCCCCAAAATTAGGGAAATTTCTGCCTTATTGCCCCCAAATAATGGGAATTTCAGCCTTTTTACCTCAAAATAAGGGGAATTTCTGCATTTTTGCCACAAAATATTAGGAATTTCTGCCTTTTTGCCCCAAAATAAGAAAAATTTCTGCCTTTTTTTTTATCTGAAATAAGTGAAATTTCTGCAATTTTGCCCCAAAATAAGTGAAATTTCTGCAAATTTGCCCCAAAATAAGGGAAATTTCTGGAATTTTGCCCCAAAATAAGTGGAATTTCTGAGTTTTGCACCAAAATAAGGAGAATTTCTGTCTTTTTGCCCCAACATATAAGGAATTTCTGCCTTTTTGCCCCACAATTAGGGGATTTTTTTCAATTCTGCTCCAAAAAACGGGATATTTCTGCTTTTTTGCCCGAAAATAAGGAGAATATATACCTTTTGCCACAAAAAAAGAGAAATTTCTTCATTTTTGCACCAAAATAAGAAAAATTTCTGCCTTCTTACCTCACAATATGTAAAATTTCTGCCTTTTTACCCAAAAATAAACAAAATTTCTGTCTTTTTGCCCAAAAATAAAAGGAATTTTTGAATTTTGCCCTGAAATAAGTGAAATTTCTGCAATTTTGCCCCAAAATAAGGGAAATTTCTGCCTTTTTGCCACAAAATAAATGGAATTTCTGTATTTTTGCCCCAAAATAAGGGGAATTTCAGCATTTTACCTCATAATAAGGCGAATCTCTGCCTTTTTGCGCCAAAATATGGGGAATTTCTTCATTTTTGCCCCAAAATAAAGAAAATTTCTGCAATTTTGTACCAAAATAAAAGAAATTTCTGCCTTTTTGCCCCAAAATAAGAGAAATTTCTGCACTTTTTCCATGAAATAAGTGAAATTTCTGCAATTTTGCCCCAAAATACGGGAAATTTCTGCAATTTTGCCCCAAAGTAAAGAAAATTTCTGCAATTTTGTACCAAAATAAAAGAAATTTCTGCCTTTTTGCCCCAAAATAAGAGAAATTTCTGCACTTTTTCCCTGAAATAAGTGAAATTTCTGCAATTTTGCCCCAAAATAAGAGAAATTTCTGCAATTTTGCCCCAAAATAAAGAAAATTTCTGCAATTTTACCCCAAAATAAGGGGAATTTCTGACTTTTTGCCCTGAAATAAGGAGAATTTCTTTCTTTTTGTTCCAAAATAATGTGAATTTCTGCATTTTCCTTCAAAATTAGGGAAATATGTGCAATTTTGCTTCAAAATACGGGGAAATCTGCCTTATTGCACAAAAATAAAGGGAATTTTTCCATTTTTGCACCAATATAAGGGGAATTTCTGAAATTTAGCTTTAAAATACGGGGAATTTCTGCGTTATTGTCCGAAATAAAGTGGAATCTCTGCCTTTTTGCCCTGAAATATTTGAAATTTCTGCAATTTTACCCCAAAATAAGGGGAATTTCTGTTTTTGGCCCCAAAATTAAGGGAATTTCTGCTTTTTGTCCCAAAATAAGGCAAATATCTGACTTTTTGCCCAGAAATAATTGAAATTTCTGCAATTTTGCCCCAAAATAATAGGAATTTCTGCCTTTTTGCCGAAAATAAGGGGAATTTCAGCATTTTACCTTCAAATAAGGGGAATTTCTGCCTTTTTGCCACAAAATAAGGGGAATTTCTGCCCTATTACCCTTAAATAAGGAAAATTTCTGCTTTTCTGCCCCTATTAACGGGAATTTCTGCCCTTTTGCCACAAAGTAAAGGGAATTTCTGCCTTTATGCCCCAAAATAACGGGAATTTCAGCCTTTTTACCTCAAAATAAAAGTAATTTCTGCCTTTTTCCCCAAAATATGGGTAATTTTTGCCTTTTTGTTCCAAAATAAGGAAAATTTCTACAATTTTGTATCAAAATTAAAGAAATTTCTGTTTTTGCCCGAAAATAAAAGGAATTTCTGACTTTTTGCCCTGAAATAAATGAAATTCCTGCAATTATGCCCGAAAATAAGGGAAATTTGTGCCTTTTTGCCCCCAAATGAGGGGAATTTCTGCCTTTTTGCCCCAAAATATGGGGAATTTCAGGATTTTACCTCAAAATAAGGGGAATTTCAACCTTTTTGCACCAAAATATGGGGAATTTCTGCCTTTTTGCCCCAAATAAGAAAAATTTCTGCAAGTCTGTAACAATATAAAAGAAATTTCTAAAATTTTGCCCCAAAATAAAGGAAATTTCTGATTTTTGCCCCAAAATAAAAAGAATTTCTCTATTTTTGCCCAAAAATAAAGGGAAATTCTGCCTTTTAGCCCCAAAATTAGGGGAGTTTCTGCAATTTTGCTCCAAAATACGAGAAATTTCTGCCTTTTTACCCGAAATTAAGTGGATTTTCTGCCTTTTTGCCCCCAAATAAGGGAAATTTCTGCAATTTTATCCCAAAATAAGGGAAATTTCTGCCTTTTTGCCCCAAAATAAGGGGAATTTCTGCCGTTTTGCCCTGAAATATGTAAAATTTCTGCAATTTTACCCCAAAATAAGGTGAATTTCTACCTTTTTGCCCCAAAATAATGGGAATTTCTGCTTTTTTGCCCCAAAATAAGAAAAATTTTTGCTTTTTTTCTCGGAAATAAGTGAAATTTCTGCAATTTTGCCCTAAAATAAGGGAAATTTCTGCAATTTTTCCCCATAATAAGGGAAATTTCTGCAATTTTGCCCCAAAATAAGGGGAATTTCTGTTTTTGTCCCCAAATAAGGGAAATTTCTGCAATTTTGCCCTAAAATAAAAGGATTTTCTGCATTTTTTGCCAAAAATAAGGGGAATTTCTGACATTTTGCCGCAAAATAAGTGAAATTTCTGCAGTTTTACCCCAAAATAAGGAAAATTTCTGCATTTTTGCCCAAAAATTAGGGGAATTTCTGCAATTTTGCTCCAAAATACAAAGAATTTCTGCCTTTTTGCCCGAAAATAAAGGGAATGTATACCTTTTTGCCATAAAAAAGCAAATTTCTTCATTTTTGCCCCAAAATAAGAGGATTTTCCAACTTTTTGACTTAAAATAAGTGCAATTTCTGCCTTTTCCCCAAAATAAACGAAATTTCTGCCTTTTTGCCCCAAAATAAGGGGAATTTCAGCCTTATTACCTCAAAATAAGGGGAATTTCTGCATTTTTGCCCCAAAATATGGGGAATTTCTGACTTTTTGCCCCAAAATAAGAAAAATTTCTGCAATTTTGTACCAAAATAAAAAAATTTCAGCCTTTTTGCCCCCCCCAAAAAAATTTCTGCCTTTTTTTTCTCAAATACGTGAAATTTCTCTAATTTTGCCCCAAAATAAGGGAAATTTCTGCAATTTTACCCCAATGTAAAGGAAATTTCTGCAATTTTGCCCCAAAATAAGGGGAATTTCTGACTGTTTGCTCCCGAAAAAGGAGATTTTCTGTCTTTTTGCCCCAAAATAAGGAGAATTTCTGCCTTTTTGCCCGAAAATTAAGAGAATTTCTGCAATTTTGCTTCAAAATGCAGGGAATTTCTGCCTTTTAGCCCCAAAATAAAGGGAATTTCTGCATTTTACCTCAAATTGAGAATAATTTCTGCCTTTTGCCTCAAAATAAGGGGAATTTTCTGCCTTTTTGTTTCAAAATAAGATAAATTTCTTCAATTTTGTACCATAATAAAAGAAATTTCTGCTCTTTGCCCCAAAATAAAAGGAATTTCTGACTTTTTGCCCTGAAATAAATGAAATTTCTGCAATTTTGCCCGAAAATAAGGGAAATTTGTGCCTCTTTGCCCCAAAATAAGAAGAAGTTTTGCCTTTTGCCCCAAAATATGGGGAATTTCAGCATTTTACCTCAAAATAAGAATTTCAGCCTTTTTGCCCCAAAATAAGGAAAATTTCTGCAATTTTGCCCCAAAATAAGGGGAATTTCTTCCTTTTTGCCCCAAAATAAAGGATATTTCAGCCTTTTTACCTGAAAATAAGTGAAATTTCTGCAATTTTGCCCCAAATAAGGGAAATTTCTGCAATTTTGACTCAAAATAAGGTAAATTCCTGCAATTTTGCCCCAAAATAAGTGGAATTTCTGAGTTTTGTCCCAAAATTAGGAGAATTTCTGTCTTTTTGCCCCAACATATAGGGAATTTCTGCCTTTTTGCCCAAAAATTAGGGGAATTTCTTCATTTTTGCTTCAAAATAAGGGGAATTTCTGCCTTTTTGCCTCTAAAGAAGTGGAATTTCTGTATTTTCCTTCCAAAACAAAGGGAATTTCTGTCTTTTTTGCCCCAAAATAAGGAAAATTTCTGACTTATTACCCTGAAATAAGTTAAATGGTTGCAATTTTGCCCCAAAATAAGGGAAATTTCTGCCTTTTTGCCCCAAAATAAGGGGAATTCCAGCCTTTTTACCTCAAAATAAGGGGAATTTCTGCATTTTTGCCACAAAATATTAGGAATTTCTGCCTTTTTGCCCCAAAATAAGAAAAATTTCTGCCTTTTTTTATCTGAAATAAGTGAAATTTCTGCAATTTTGCCCCAAAATAAGTGAAATTTCTGCAATTTTGCCCCAAAATAAGGGAAATTTCTGGAATTTTGCCCCAAAATAAGTGGAATTTCTGAGTTTTGCACCAAAATAAGGAGAATTTCTGTCTTTTTGCCCCAACATATAGGGAATTTCTGCCTTTTTGCCCCACAATTAGGGGATTTTCTGCAATTGTGCTCCAAAAAACGGGATATTTCTGCTTTTTTGCCCGAAAATAAGGAGAATACATACCTTTTGCCACAAAAAAGGGGAAATTTCTTCATTATTGCCCCAAAATAAGAGGAATTTCTGCCTTCTTACCTCACAATAAGTGAAATTTCTGCCTTTTTGCCCAAAAATAAAAGGAATTTTTGAATTTTGCCCTGAAATAAGTGAAATTTCTGCAATTTTGCCCCAAAATAAGGGAAATTTCTGCCTTTTTGCCACAAAATAAAGGGAATTTCTGTATTTTTGCCCCAAAATAAGGGGAATTTCAGCATTTTACCTCATAATAAGGCGAATCTCTGCCTTTTTGCCCCAAAATATGGGGAATTTCTTCATTTTTGCCCCAAAATAAAGAAAATTTCTGCAATTTTGTACCAAAATAAAATAAATTTCTGCCTTTTTGCCCCAAAATAAGAGAAATTTCTGCACTTTTTCCCTGAAATAAGTGAAATTTCTGCAATTTTGCCCGAAAATAAGAGAAATTTCTGCAATTTTGGCCCAAAATAAGTGGAATTTCTGAGTTTTGCCCCAAAATAAGGAGAATTTCTGTCTTTTTGCCCCAACATATAGGGAATTTCTGCCTTTTTGCCCCACAATTAGGGGATTTTCTTCAATTCTGCTCCAAAATACGGGGAATTTCTGCTTTTTTTTGCCCGAAAATAAGGGGAATGTATACCTTTTGCCACAAAAAAGAGAAATTTCTTCATTTTGCCCCAAAATAAGAGGAATTTCTGCCTTCTTACCTCAAAATAAGTGAAATTTCTGCCTTTTTACCTAAAAATGAACGGAATTTCTGTCTTTTTGCCCCAAAATAAAAGGAATTTTTGAATTTTGCCCTGAAATGAGTGAAATTTCTGCAATTTTGCCCCAAAATAAGGGAAATTTCTGCCTTTTTGCCACAAAATAAAGGGAATTTCTGTATTTTTGCCCCAAAAATAAGGGGAATTTCAGCATTTTACCTCATAATAAGGCAAATCTCTGCCTTTTTGCCCCAAAATATGGGAAATTTCTTCATTTTTGCCCCAAAATAAGAGGAATTTCTGCAATTTTGTACCAAAATAAAAGAAATTTCTGCCTTTTTGCCCCAAAATAAGAGAAATTTCTGCACTTTTTCCCTGAAATCAGTGAAATTTCTGCAATTTTGCCCCAAAATAAGAGAAATTTCTGCAATTTTGCCCCAAAATAAAGAAAATTTCTGCAATTTTACCCCAAAAGAAGGGGAATTTCTGACTTTTTGCCCTGAAATAAGGAGAATTTCTGTCTTTTTGTTCCAAAATAATGTGAATTTCTGCATTTTCCTTCAAAATTAGGGAAATATGTGCAATTTTGCTTCAAAATACGGGGAAATCTGCCTTACTGCACAAAAATAAAGGAAATTTCTCCATTTTTGCACCAATATAAGGGGAATTTCTGAAATTTAGCTTTAAAATACGGGGAATTTCTGCGTTATTGTCCGAAATAAAGTGGAATCTCTGCCTTTTTGCCCTGAAATATTTGAAATTTCTGCAATTTTACCCCAAAATAAGGGGAATTTCTGTTTTTGGCCCCAAAATTAAGGGAATTTCAGCTTTTTGCCCCAAAATAAGGCAAATATCTGACTTTTTGCCCAGAAATAATTGAAATTTCTGCAATTTTGCCCCAAAATAATAGGAATTTCTGCCTTTTTGCCGAAAATAAGGGGAATTTCAGCATTTTACCTTCAAATAAGAAGAATTTCTGCCTTTTTGTCACAAAATAAGGGGAATTTCTGCCCTATTGTCCTTAAATAAGGAAAATTTCTGCTTTTCTGCCCCAATTAACGGGAATTTCTGCCTTTTTGCCACAAAGTAAAGGGAATTTCTGCCTTTTTTCCCCAAACTAACGGGAATTTCAGCCTTTTCACCTCAAAATAAAAGGAATTTCTGCCTTTTTCCCCAAAATATGGGTAATTTTTGCCTTTTTGTTCCAAAATAAGGAAAATTTCTACAATTTTGTATCAAAATAAAAGAAATTTCTGTTTTTGCCCGAAAATAAAAGGAATTTCTGACTTTTTGCCCTGAAATAAATGAAATTCCTGCAATTATGCCCGAAAATAAGGGAAATTTGTGCCTTTTTGCCCCCAAATGAGGGGAATTTCTGCCTTTTTGCCCCAAAATATGGGGAATTTCAGGATTTTACCTCAAAATAAGGGGAATTTCAGCCTTTTTGCACCAAAATATGGGGAATTTCTGCCTTTTTGCCACAAAATAAGAAAAATTTCTGCAAGTCTGTAACAATATAAAAGAAATTTCTAAAATTTTGCCCCAAAATAAAGGAAATTTCTGATTTTTGCCCCAAAATAAAAATAATTTCTCTATTTTTGCCACAAAATAAAGGAAAATTCTGCCTTTTAGCCCCAAAATTAGGGGAGTTTCTGCAATTTTGTTTCAAAATACGAGAAATTTCTGCCTTTTTACCCGAAATTAAGTGGATTTTCTGACTTTTTGCCCCCAAATAATGGAAATTTCTGCAATTTTATCCCAAAATAAGGGAAATTTCTGCCTTTTTGCCCCAAAATAAGGGGAATTTCTGCCGTTTTGCCCTGAAATATGTGAAATTTCTGCAATTTTACCCCAAAATAAGGTGAATTTCTGCCTTTTTGCCCCAAAATAACGGGAATTTCTGCTTTTTTGCCCCAAAATAAGAAAAATTTTTGCTTTTTTTCTCTGAAATAAGTGAAATTTCTGCAATTTTGCCCTAAAATAAGGGAAATTTCTGCAATTTTTCCCCATAATAAGGGAAATTTCTGCAATTTTTCCCCAAAATAAGGAAAATTTCGGTTTTTGTCCCCAAATAAGGGAAATTTCTGCAATTTTGCCCTAAAATAAGGGGATTTTCTGCATTTTTTGCCAAAAATAAGGGGAATTTCTGACATTTTGCCGCAAAATAAGTGAAATTTCTGCAGTTTTACCCCAAAATAAGGAAAATTTCTGCCTTTTTGCCCAAAAATTAGGGGAATTTCTGCAATTTTGCTCCAAAATACAAAGAATTTCTGCCTTTTTGTCCGAAAATAAAAGGAATGTATACCTTTTTGCCATAAAAAAGCAAATTTCTTCATTTTTGCCCCAAAATAAGGGGATTTTCCACCTTTTTGACTCAAAATAAGTGCAATTTCTGCCTTTTCCCCAAAATAAACGAAATTTCTGCCTTTTTGCCCCAAAATAAGGGGAATTTCAGCCTTATTACCTCAAAATATGGGGAATTTCTGACTTTTTGCCCCAAAATAAGAAAAATTTCTGCAATTTTGTACCAAAATAAAAAAAATTTCTGCCTTTTTGCCCCCCCAAAAAAAATTTCTGCCTTTTTTTTCTCAAATACCTGAAATTTCTGCAATTTTGCCCCAAAATAAGGGAAATTTCTGCAATTTTGCCCAAATGTAAAGAAAATTTCTTCAATTTTGCCCCAAAATAAGGGGAATTTCTGACTGTTTGCTCCCGAAAAAGGAGATTTTCTGTCTTTTTGCCCCAAAATAAGGAGAATTTCTGCCTTTTTGCCCGAAAATTATGAGAATTTCTGCAATTTTGCTTCAAAATACAGGGAATTTCTGTCTTTTAGCCCCAAAATAAAGGGAATTTCTGCATTTTATCTCAAATTGAGAATAATTTCTGCCTTTTGCCTCAAAATAAGGGGAATTTTCTGCCTTTTTGTTTCAAAATAAGAAAAATTTCTTCAATTTTGTACCATAATAAAAGAAATTTCTGCTCTTTGCCCCAAAATAAAAGGAATTTCTGACTTTTTGCCCTGAAATAAATGAAATTTCTGCAATTTTGCCCGAAAATAAGGGAAATTTGTGCCTCTTTGCCCCAAAATAAGAAGAAGTTTTGCCTTTTGCCCCAAAATATGGGGAATTTCAGCATTTTACCTCAAAATAAGAATTTCAGCCCTTTTGCCCCAAAATAAGGAAAATTTCTGCAATTTTGCCCCAAAATAAGGGGAATTTCTTCCTTTTTGCCCCAAAATAAAGGATATTTCAGCCTTTTTACCTGAAAATAAGTGAAATTTCTGCAATTTTGCCCCAAATAAGGGAAATTTCTGCAATTTTGCCTCAAAATAAGGTAAATTCCTGCAATTTTGCCCCAAAATAAGTGGAATTTCTGAGTTTTGTCCCAAAATAAGGAGAATTTCTGTCTTTTTGCCCCAACATATAGGGAATTTCTGCCTTTTGGCCCAACAATTAGGGGAATTTCTTCATTTTTGCTTCAAAATAAGGGGAATTTCTGCCTTTTTGCCTCTGAAGAAGTGGAATTTCTGTATTTTCCTTCCAAAACAAAGGGAATTTCTGTCTTTTTTGCCCCAAAATAAGGAAAATTTCTGACTTATTACCCTGAAATAAGTGAAATGTTTGCAATTTTACCCCAAAATAAGGAAAATTTCTGCCTTTTTGCCCCCAAATAAGGGAAATTTCAGCCTTTTTACCTCAAAATAAGGGGAATTTCTGCATTTTTGCCACAAAATATTAGGAATTTCTGCCTTTTTGCCCCAAAATAAGAAAAATTTCTGCCATTTTTACCTGAAATAAGTGAAATTTCTGCAATTTTGCCCCAAAATAAGTAAAATTTCTGCAATTTTGCTTCAAAATAAGGGAAATTTCTGGAATTTTGCCCCAAAATAAGTGGAATTTCTGAGTTTTGCCCCAAAATAAGGAGAATTTCTGTCTTTTTGCCCCAACATATAGGGAATTTCTGCCTTTTTGCCCCACAATTAGGGGATTTTCTTCAATTCTGCTCCAAAATAGGGGGAATTTCTGCTTTTTTGCCCGAAAATAAGGGGAATGTATACCTTTTGCCACAAAAAGAGAAATTTCTTCATTTTTGCCCCAAAATAAGAGGAATTTCTGCCTTCTTACCTCAAAATAAGTGAAATTTCTGCCTTTTTACCCAAAATAAACGGAATTTCTGTCTTTTTGCCCCAAAATAAAAGGAATTTTTGAATTTTGCCCTTAAATATGTGAAATTTCTGCAATTTTGCCACAAAATAAGGGAAATTTCTGTTTTTTTGCCACAAAATAAAGGGAATTTCTGTCTTTTTGCCTCAAAATAAGGGGAATTTCAGCATTTTACCTCATAATAAGAGGAATCTCTGCTTTTTTGCCCCAAAATATGGGGAATTTCTGCATTTTCCCCAAAATAAAGAAAATTTCTGCAATTTTGTACCAAAATAAAAGAAATTTCTGCCTTTTTTCCCCAAAATAAGAGAAATTTCTTTGCTTTTTCCCTGAAATAAGTGAAATTTCTGCAATTTTGCCCCAAAATAAGGGAAATTTCTGCAATTTTGCCCCAAAATAAAGGAAATTTCTGCAATTTTACCCCAAAATAAGGGGAATTTATGACTTTTTGCCCTGAAATAAGGAGAATTTCTGTCTTTTTGTTCCAAAATAATGTGAATTTCTGCATTTTCCCTCAAAATTAGGGGATAATGTGCAATTTTGCTTCAAAATACGGGGAAATCTGCCTTATTGCACAAAAATAGAGGGAATTTCTGCATTTTGCACCAATATAAGGGGAATTTCTGAAATTTATCTTTAAAATACGGGGAATTTCTGCGTTATTGTCCGAAATAAAGTGGAATTTCAACCTTTTTGCCCTGAAATATTTGAAATTTCTGCAATTTTACCCCAAAATAAGGGGAATTTCTGTTTTTGGCCCCAAAATTAGGGAATTTCTGTTTTTCGCCCCAAAATAAGGCAAATTTCTGACTTTTTGCCCTGAAATAATTGAAATTTCTGCAATTTTGCCCCAAAATAATAGGAATTTCTGCCTTTTTGCCGAAAATAAGGGGAAATTCAGCATTTTACCTCCAAATAAGGGGAATTTCTGCCTTTTTGCCACAAAATATGGGGAATTTCTGCCCTATTGCCCTTAAATAAGGAAAATTTCTGCTTTTCTGCCCCAATTAACGGGAATTTCTGCCTTTTTGCCACAAAGTAAAGGGAATTTCTGCCTTTTTTTCCCAAAATAACGGGAATTTCAGCCTTTTTACCTCAAAATAAGGGGAATTTCTGCCTTTTTCCCCAAAATATGGGTAATTTTTGCTTTTTGTTCCAAAATAAGAAAAATTTCTACAATTTTGTATCAAAATAAAAGAAATTTCTGCCCTTTTTCCCCAAAATAAATGGAATTTCTGACTTTTTGCCCTGAAATAAATGAAATTCCTGCAATTATGCCCGAAAATAAGGGAAATTTGTGCCTTTTTGCCCCCAAATGAGAGGAATTTCTGCCTTTTTTCCCCAAAATATGGGGAATTTCAGCCTTTTTGCACCAAAGTATGGGGAATTTCTGCCTTTTTGCCACAAAATAAGAAAAATTTCTGCAAGTCTGTAACAATATAAAAGAAATTTCTAAAATTTTGCCCCAAAATAAGGGAAATTTCTGATTTTTGCCCCAAAATAAAAAGAATTTCTCTATTTTTGCCCCACAATAAAGGGAAATTCTGCCTTTTTGCCCCAAAATTAGGGGAGTTTCTGCAATTTTGCTCCAAAATACGAGAAATTTCTGCCTTTTTACCCGAAATTAAGTGGATTTTCTGCCTTTTTGCCCCCAAATAAGGGAAATTTCTGCAATTTTATCCCAAAATAAGGTGAATTTCTGCCTTTTTGCCCCAAAATAATGGGAATTTCTGCCTTTTTGCCCCAAAATAAAAAAATTTTTTGCTTTTTTTCTCTGAAATAAGTGAAATTTCTGCAATTTTGCCCTAAAATAAGGGAAATTTCTGCAATTTTTCCCCATAATAAGGGAAATTTCTGCTATTTTGCCCCAAAATAAAGGGAATTTCTGATTTTGCCCCCAAATAAGGGAGATTTCTGCAATTTTGCCCTAAAATAAGGGGATTTTCTGCCTTTTTTGCCGAAAATAAGGGGAATTTCTGACATTTTGCCGCAAAATAAGTGAAATTTCTGCAGTTTTACCCCAAAATAAGGGGAATTTCTGCTTTTTTACCCAAAAATTAGGGGAATTTCTGCAATTTTGCTCCAAAATACGGGTAATTTCTGCCTTTTTGCCCGAAAATAAAGGGAATGTATACCTTTTTGCTATAAAAAAAGCAAATTTCTTCATTTTTGCCCCAAAATAAGGGGATTTTCCACCTTTTTGACTCAAAATAAGTGCAATTTCTGCCTTTTCCCCAAAATAAACGAAATTTCTGTCTTTTTGCCCCAAAATAAGGGGAATTTCAGCCTTTTTACCTCAAAATAAGGGGAATTTCTGCCTTTTTGCCCCAAAATATTGGGAATTTCTGACTTTTTGCCCCAAAATAAGAAAAATTTCTGCAATTTTGTACCAAAATAAAAAAAAATTTCTGCCTTTTTGCCCCCAAATAAGGGGAATTTTGGCCTTTTTACCTCAAAATAAGGGGAATTTCTGCATTTTTGCCACAAAATATTAGGAATTTCTGCCTTTTTGCCCCAAAATATGGGGAATTTCAGGATTTTACCTCAAAATAAGGGGAATTTCAGTTTTTTTGCACCAAAATATGGGGAATTTCTGCCTTTTTGCCACAAAATAAGAAAAATTTCTGCAAGTCTGTAACAATATAAAAGAAATTTCTAAAATTTTGTTCCAAAATAAAGGAAATTTCTGATTTTGCCCCAAAATAAAAAAAATTTCTCTATTTTTGCCTCACAATAAAGGGAAATTCTGCCTTTTTGCCCCAAAATTAGGGGAGTTTCTGCAATTTTGCTCCAAAATACGAGAAATTTCTGCCTTTTTACCCGAAATTAAGTGGATTTTCTGCCTTTTTGCCCCCAAATAAGGGAAATTTCTGCAATTTTATTCCAAAATAAGGGAAATTTCTGCCTTTTTGCCCAAAATAAGGGGAATTTCTGCCGTTTTGCCCTGAAATATGTGAAATTTCTGCAATTTTACCCCAAAATAAGGTGAATTTCTGCCTTTTTGCCCCAAAATAATGGGAATTTCTGCCTTTTTGCCCCAAAATAAGAAAAATTTTTTGCTTTTTTTCTCTGAAATAAGTGAAATTTCTGCAATTTTGCCCTAAAATAAGGGAAATTTCTGCAATTTTTCCCCATAATAAGGGAAATTTCTGCAATTTTGCCCCAAAATAAGGGGAATTTCTGTTTTTGCCCCCAAATAAGGGAAATTTCTGCAATTTTGCCCTAAAATAAGGGGATTTTCTGCATTTTTTGCCAAAAATAAGGGGAATTTCTGACATTTTGCCGCAAAATAAGTGAAATTTCTGCAGTTTTACCCCAAAATAAAAAAAATTTCTGCCTTTTTGCCCAAAAATTAGGGGAATTTCTGCAATTTTGCTCCAAAATACAAAGAATTTCTGCCTTTTTGCCCGAAAATAAAGGGAATGTATACCTTTTTGCCATAAAAAAGCAAATTTCTTCATTTTTGCCCCAAAATAAGGGAATTTTCCACCTTTTTGACTCAAAATAAGTGCAATTTCTGCCTTTTCCCCAAAATAAACGAAATTTCTGCCTTTTTGCCCCAAAATAAGGGGAATTTCAGCCTTATTACCTCAAAATAAGGGGAATTTCTGCCTTTTTGCCCCAAAATATGGGGAATTTCTGACTTTTTGCCCCAAAATAAGAAAAATTTCTGCAATTTTGTACCAAAATAAAAAAAATTTCTCCTTTTTTGCCCCCCAAAAAAAATTTCTGCCTTTTTCCCCTGAAATACGTGAAATTTCTGCAATTTTGCCCCAAAATAAGGGAAATTTCTGCAATTTTGCCCCAAAATAAGGGGAATTTCTGACTGTTTGCTCCCGAAAAAGGAGATTTTCTGTCTTTTTGCCCCAAAATAAAAAGAATTTCTGCCTTTTTGCCCGAAAATTATGAGTATTTCTGCAATTTTGCTTCAAAATACAGGGAATTTCTGCCTTTTAGCCCCAAAATAAAGGGAATTTCTGCATTTTACCTCAAATTGAGAATAATTTCTGCCTTTTGCCTCAAAATAAGGGGAATTTTCTGCCTTTTTGTTTCAAAATAAGAAAAATTTCTTCAATTTTGTACCATAATAAAAGAAATTTCTGCTCTTTGCCCCAAAATAAAAAAAATTTCTGACTTTTTGCCCTGAAATAAATGAAATTTCTGCAATTTTGCCCGAAAATAAGGGAAATTTGTGCCTCTTTGCCCCAAAATAAGAAGAAGTTTTGCCTTTTGCCCCAAAATATGGGGAATTTCAGCATTTTACCTCAAAATAAGAATTTCAGCCCTTTTGCCCCAAAATAAGGAAAATTTCTGCAATTTTGCCCCAAAATAAGGGGAATTTCTTCCTTTTTGCCCCCAAAAAAAGGATATTTCAGCCTTTTTACCTGAAAATAAGTGAAATTTCTGCAATTTTGCCCCAAATAAGGGAAATTTCTGCAATTTTGCCTCAAAATAAGGTAAATTCCTGCAATTTTGCCCTAAAATAAGTGGAATTTCTGAGTTTTGTCTCAAAATAAGGAGAATTTCTGTCTTTTTTCCCCAACATATAGGGAATTTCTGCCTTTTGGCCCAACAATTAGGGGAATTTCTTCATTTTTGCTTCAAAATAAGGGGAATTTCTGCCTTTTTGCCTCTGAAGAAGTGGAATTTCTGTATTTTCCTTCCAAAACAAAGGGAATTTCTGTCTTTTTTGCCCCAAAATAAGGAAAATTTTTGACTTATTACCCTGAAATAAGTGAAATGTTTGCAATTTTACCCCAAAATAAGGGAAATTTCTGCCTTTTTGCCCCCAAATAAGGGAAATTTCAGCCTTTTTACCTCAAAATAAGGGGAATTTCTGCATTTTTGCCACAAAATATTAGGAATTTCTCCCTTTTTGCCCCAAAATAAGAAACATTTTTGCCATTTTTACCTGAAATAAGTGAAATTTCTGCAATTTTGCCCCAAAATAAGTAAAATTTCTGCAATTTTGCTTCAAAATAAGGGAAATTTCTGGAATTTTGCCCCAAAATAAGTGGAATTTCTGAGTTTTGCCCCAAAATAAGGAGAATTTCTGTCTTTTTGCCCCAACATATAGGGAATTTCTGCCTTTTTGCCCCACAATTAGGGGATTTTCTTCAATTCTGCTCCAAAATAGGGGGAATTTTGCTTTTTTGCCCGAAAATAAGGGGAATGTATACCTTTTGCCACAAAAAAGAGAAATTTCTTCATTTTTGCCCCAAAATAAGAGGAATTTCTGCCTTCTTACCTCAAAATAAGTGAAATTTCTGCCTTTTTACCCAAAATAAACGGAATTTCTGTCTTTTTGCCCCAAAATGAAAGGAATTTTTGAATTTTGCCCTGAAATATGTGAAATTTCTGCAATTTTGCCACAAAATAAGGGAAATTTCTGCCTTTTTGCCACAAAATAAAGGGAATTTCTGTCTTTTTGCCTCAAAATAAGGGGAATTTCAGCATTTTACCTCATAATAAGGGGAATCTCTGCTTTTTTGCCCGAAAATATGGGGAATTTCTGCATTTTCCCTAAAATAAAGAAAATTTCTGCAATTTTGTACCAAAATAAAAGAAATTTCTGCCTTTTTTCCCCAAAATAAGAGAAATTTCTGTGCTTTTTCCCTGAAATAAGTGAAATTTCTGCAATTTTGCCCCAAAATAAGGGAAATTTCTGCAATTTTGCCCCAAAATAAAGGAAATTTCTGCAATTTTGCCCCAAAATAAGGGGAATTTATGACTTTTTGCCCTGAAATAAGGAGAATTTCTGTCTTTTTGTTCCAAAATAATGTGAATTTCTGCATTTTCCCTCAAAATTAGGGGATAATGTGCAATTTTGCTTCAAAATATGGGGAAATCTGCCTTATTGCACAAAAATAGAGGGAATTTCTGCATTTTTGCACCAATATAAGGGGAATTTCTGAAATTTATCTTTAAAATACGGGGAATTTCTGCGTTATTGTCCGAAATAAAGTGGAATTTCTGCCTTTTTGCCCTGAAATATTTGAAATTTCTGCAATTTTACCCCAAAATAAGGGGAATTTCTGTTTTTGGCCCCAAAATTAGGGAATTTCTGTTTTTCGCCCCAAAATAAGGCAAATTTCTGACTTTTTGCCCTGAAATCATTGAAATTTCTGCAATTTTGCCCTAAAATAATAGGAATTTCTGCCTTTTTGCCGAAAATAAGGGGAAATTCAGCATTTTACCTCCAAATAAGGGGAATTTCTGCCTTTTTGCCACAAAATATGGGGAATTTCTGCCTTTTTTCCCCAAAATTACAGGAATTTCAGGCTTTTTACCTCAAAATAAGGGGAATTTCTGCCTTTATCCCCAAAATATGGGTAATTTTTGCTTTTTGTTCCAAAATAAGGAAAATTTCTACAATTTTGTATCAAAATAAAAGAGATTTCTGCCTTTTTTCCCCAAAATAAATGGAATTTCTGACTTTTTGCCCTGAAATAAATGAAATTCCTGCAATTATGCCCGAAAATAAGGGAAATTTGTGCCTTTTTGCCCCCAAATGAGAGGAATTTCTGCCTTTTTTCCCCAAAATATGGGGAATTTCAGCCTTTTTGCACCAAAGTATGGGGAATTTCTGCCTTTTTGCCACAAAATAAGAAAAATTTCTGCAAGTCTGTAACAATATAAAAGAAATTTCTAAAATTTTGCCCCAATATAAGGGAAATTTCTGATTTTTGCCCCAAAATAAAAAGAATTTCTCTATTTTTGCCCCACAATAAAGGGAAATTCTGCCTTTTTGCCCCAAAATTAGGGGAGTTTCTGCAATTTTGCTCCAAAATACGAGAAATTTCTGCCTTTTTACCCGAAATTAAGTGGATTTTCTGCCTTTTTGCCCCCAAATAAGGGAAATTTCTGCAATTTTATCCCAAAATAAGGGGAATTTCTGCATTTTGCCCCAAAATAAGGGGAATTTCTGCCGTTTTGCCCTGAAATATGTGAAATTTCTGCAATTTTACCCCAAAATAAGGTGAATTTCTGCCTTTTTGCCCCAAAATAATGGGAATTTCTGCCTTTTTGCTTCAAAATAAGAAAAATTTTTGCTTTTTTTCTCTGAAATAAGTGAAATTTCTGCAATTTTGCCCTAAAATAAGGGAAATTTCTGCAATTTTTCCCCATAATAAGGGAATTTTCTGCAATTTTGCCCCAAAATAAAGGGAATTTCTGATTTTGCCCCCAAATAAGGGAGATTTCTGCAATTTTGCCCTAAAATAAGGGGATTTTCTGCCTTTTTTGCCGAAAATAAGGGAAATTTCTGACATTTTGCCACAAAATAAGTGAAATTTCTGCAGTTTTACCCCAAAATAAGGGGAATTTCTGCTTTTTTACCCAAAAATTAGGGGAATTTCTGCAATTTTGCTCCAAAATACGGGTAATTTCTGCCTTTTTGCCCGAAAATAAAGGGAATGTATACCTTTTTGCTATAAAAAAAGCAAATTTCTTCATTTTTGCCCCAAAATAAGGGGATTTTCCACCTTTTTGACTCAAAATAAGTGCAATTTCTGCCTTTCCCCAAAATAAACGAAATTTCTGTCTTTTTGCCCCAAAATAAGGGGAATTTCAGCCTTTTTACCTCAAAATAAGGGGAATTTCTGCCTTTTTGCCCCAAAATATTGGGAATTTCTGACTTTTTGCCCCAAAATAAGAAAAATTTCTGCAATTTTGTACCAAAATAAAAAAAAATTTCTGCCTTTTTGCCCCCAAATAAGGGGAATTTTGGCCTTTTTACCTCAAAATAAGGGGGATTTCTGCATTTTTGCCACAAAATATTAGGAATTTCTGCCTTTTTGCCCCAAAATATGGGGAATTTCAGGATTTTACCTCAAAATAAAGGGAATTTCAGCCTTTTTGCACCAAAATATGGGGAATTTCTGCCTTTTTGCCACAAAATAAGAAAAATTTCTGCAAGTCTGTAACAATATAAAAGAAATTTCTAAAATTTTGTTCCAAAATAAAGGAAATTTCTGATTTTTGCCCCAAAATAAAAAAAAATTCTCTATTTTTGCCCCACAATAAAGGGAAATTCTGCCTTTTTGCCCCAAAATTAGGGGAGTTTCTGCAATTTTGCTCCAAAATACGAGAAATTTCTGCCTTTTTACCCGAAATTAAGTGGATTTTCTGCCTTTTTGCCCCCAAATAAGGGAAATTTCTGCAATTTTATTCCAAAATAAGGGAAATTTCTGCCTTTTTGCCCAAAATAAGGGGAATTTCTGCCGTTTTGCCCTGAAATATGTGAAATTTCTGCAATTTTACCCCAAAATAAGGTGAATTTCTGCCTTTTTGCCCCAAAATAATGGGAATTTCTGTTTTTTTGCCCCAAAATAAGAAAAATTTTTTGTTTTTTTTCTCTGAAATAAGTAAAATTTTAGCAATTTTGCCCTAAAATAAGGGAAATTTCTGCAATTTTTCCCCAAAATAAGGGGAATTTCTGTTTTTGCCCCCAAATAAGGGAAATTTCTGCAATTTTGCCCTAAAATAAGGGGATTTTCTGCATTTTTTGCCAAAAATATGGGGAATTTCTGACATTTTGCCGCAAAATAAGTGAAATTTCTGCAGTTTTACCCCAAAATAAAAAAAATTTCTGCCTTTTTGCCGAAAAATTAGGGGAATTTCTGCAATTTTGCTCCAAAATACAAAGAATTTCTTCCTTTTTGCCCGAAAATAAAGGGAATGTATACTTTTTTGCCATAAAAAAGCAAATTTCTTCATTTTTGCCCCAAAATAAGGGAATTTTCCACCTTTTTGACTCAAAATAAGTGCAATTTCTGCCTTTTCCTCAAAATAAACGAAATTTCTGTATTTTTGCCCCAAAATAAGGGGAATTTCAGCCTTATTACCTCAAAATAAGGGGAATTTCTGACTTTTTGCCCCAAAATAAGAAAAATTTCTGCAATTTTGTACCAAAAAAAAAAAAATTCTGCCTTTTTGCCTTCCAAAAAAAATTTCTGCCTTTTTCCCCTGAAATACGTGAAATTTCTGAAATTTTGCCCCAAAATAAGGGAAATTTCTGCAATTTTGCCCCAAAATAAGGGGAATTTCTGACTGTTTGCTCCCGAAAAAGGAGATTTTCTGTCTTTTTGCCCCAAAATAAGGAGAATTTCTGCCTTTTTGCCCGAAAATTATGAGAATTTCTGCAATTTTGCTTCAAAATACAGGGAATTTCTGCCTTTTAGCCCCAAAATAAAGGGAATTTCTGCATTTTACCTCAAATTGAGAATAATTTCTGCCTTTTGCCTCAAAATAAGGGGAATTTTCTGCCTTTTTGTTTCAAAATAAGAAAAATTTCTTCAATTTTGTACCATAATAAAAAAAATTTCTGCTCTTTGCCCCAAAATAAAAGGAATTTCTGACTTTTTGCCCTGAAATAAATGAAATTTCTGCAATTTTGCCCGAAAATAAGGGAAATTTGTGCCTCTTTGCCCCAAAATAAGAAGAAGTTTTGCCTTTTGCCCCAAAATATGGGGAATTTCAGCATTTTACCTCAAAATAAGAATTTCAGCCTTTTTGCCCCAAAATAAGGAAAATTTCTGCAATTTTGCCCCAAAATAAGGGGAATTTCTTCCTTTTTGCCCCAAAATAAAGGATATTTCAGCCTTTTTACCTGAAAATAAGTGAAATTTCTGCAATTTTGCCCCAAATAAGGGAAATTTCTGCAATTTTGCCTCACAATAAGGTAAATTCCTGCAATTTTGCCCCAAAATAAGTGGAATTTCTGAGTTTTGTCCCAAAATAAGGAGAATTTCTGTCTTTTTGCCCCAACATATAGGGAATTTCTGCCTTTTGGCCCAACAATTAGGGGAATTTCTTCATTTTTGCTTCAAAATAAGAGGAATTTCTTCCTTTCTGCCTTAAAATAAGGGGAATTTCTGTCTTTTTGCTCTGAAATATGTGAAATTTCTGCAATTTTACCCCAAAATAAGGTGAATTTCTGCCTTTTTGCCCCAAAATAATGGAAATTTCTGCCTTTTTGCCCCAAAATAAGAAAAATTTTGCTTTTTTTCTCTGAAATAAGTGAAATTTCTGCAATTTTGCCCTAAAATAAGGGAAATTTCTGCAATTTTTCCCCATAATAAGGGAAATTTCTGCAATTTTGCCTCAAAATTACGGGAATTTCTGTTTTTTGCCCCCAAATAAGAAAAATTTCTGCAATTTTGCCCTAAAATAAGAAGAATTTCTGCCTTTTTGCCCTAAAATAAGAAGAATTTCTGCCTTTTTGCCCAAAAATAAAGAAAATTACTGTATTTTTTACCCTAAAATTAGGTGAATTTCTGCAATTTATTCTCCAAAATACGGGAATTTTCTGCCTTTTTTGCCGAAAATAAGGGGAATTTCTGACATTTTGCCACGAAATAAGTGAAATTTCTGCAATTTTGCCCCAAAATAAGGGAAATTTCTGCAATTTTTCCCTAAAATAAGGGGATTATCTGCTTTTTTGCCGAAAATAAGGGGAATTTCTGACATTTTGCCGCAAAAAAGTGAAATTTCTGCAATTTTGCCCCAAAATAAAGGGAAATTTCTGCAATTTTGCCCCAATGTAAAGGAAATTTCTGCAATTTTGCCCCAAAATAAGGAAAATTTCTGACTGTTTGCTCCCGAAAAAGGAGATTTTCTGTCTTTTTTTCCACAAAATAAGGAGAATTTTTGCCTTTTGCCCGAAAATTATGAGAATTTCTGCAATTTTGCTTCAAAATACAGGGAATTTCTGCCTTTTAGCCCCAAAATATAGGGAATTTCTGCATTTTACCACAAAATAAGAATAGTTTCTGCCTTTTGCCTCAAAATAAGGGGAATTTTCTGCCTTTTTGTTTCAAAATAAGAAAAATTTCTTCAATTTTGTACCATAATAAAAGAAATTTCTGCTCTTTGCCCCAAAATAAATGGAATTTCTGAATTTTTGTCCTGAAATAAATGAAATTTCTGCAATTTTGCCCGAAAATAAGGGAAATTTGTGCCTTTTTGCCCCAAAATAAGAAGAATTTTTGCCTTTTGCCCCAAAATATGGGGAATTTCAGCATTTTACCTCAAAATAAGAAGAATTTCAGCCTTTTTGCCCCAAAATAAGAAAAATTTCTGCAATTTTGCCCCAAAATAAGGGGAATTTCTTCCTTTTTGCCCCAAAATAAAGGATATTTCAGTCTTTTTACCTGAAAATAAGTGAAATTTCTGCAATTTTGCCCCAAATAAGGGAAATTTCTGCAATTTTGCCCCAAAATAAGGTAAATTCCTGCAATTTTGCCCCAAAATAAGTGGAATTTTTGAGTTTTGCCCCAAAATAAGGAGAATTTCTGTCTTTTTGCCCCAACATATAGGGAATTTCTGCCTTTTTGCCCCACAATTAGGGGAATTTCTGTCTTTTTTGCCCCAAAATAAGGAAAATTTCTGACTTATTACCCTGAAATAAGTGAAATGTCTGCAATTTTGCCCCAAAATAAGAAAAATTTCTGCCTTTTTGCACCCAAATAAGGGGAATTTCAGCCTTTTTACCTCAAAATAAGGGGAATTTCTGCATTTTTGCCACAAAATATTAGGAATTTCTGCCTTTTTGCCCCAAAATAAGAAAAATTTCTGCCATTTTTACCTGAAATAAGTGAAATTTCTGCAATTTTGCCCCAAAATAAGTGAAATTTCTGCAATTTTGCCCCAAAATAAGGGAAATTTCTGGAATTTTGCCCCAAAATAAGTGGAAATTCTGAGTTTTGTCCCAAAATAAGGAGAATTTTTGTCTTTTTGCCCCAACATATAGGGAATTTCTGCCTTTTTGCCCCACAATTTGGGGATTTTCTGCAATTGTGCTCCAAAATACGGGGAATTTCTGCCTATTTGCCCGAAAATAAGGGGAATGTATACCTTTTGCCACAAAAAAGGGAAATTTCTTCATTTTTGCCGCAAAATAAGAGGAATTTCTGCCTTCTTACCTCAAAATAACTGAAATTTCTGCCTTTTTACCCAAAAATAAACGGAATTTCTCTCTTTTTGTTCCAAAATAAAAGGAATTTTTGAATATTTCCCTGAAATAGGTGAAATTTCTGCAATTTTGCCCCAAAATAAGGGAAATTTCTGCCTTTTTGCCACAAAAGAAAGGGAATTTCTGTCTTTTTGCCTCAAAATAAGGGGAATTTCAGCATTTTACCTCATAATAAGGGTTTCTCTGCCTTTTTGCCCAAAAATATGGGGAATTTCTGCATTTTCCCCAAAATAAAGAATATTTCTGCAATTTTGTACCAAAATAAAAGAAATTTCTGCCTTTTTCCCCAAAATAAGAGAAATTTCTGTGCTTTTTCTCTGAAATAAGTGAAATTTCTGCAATTTTGCCCCAAAATAAGGGAAATTTCTGACTTCTTGTACTGCAATAAGGAGAATTTCTGTCTTTTTGTTCCAAAATAATGTGAATTTCTGCATTTTCCCTCAAAATTAGGGGAATATGTGCAATTTTGCTTCAAAATACGGGGAAATCTGCCTTATTGCACAAAAATAAAAGGCATTTCTGCATTTTTGCACCAATATAAGGGGAATTTCTGAAATTTAGCTTTAAAATACGGGGAATTTCTGCGTTATTGTCTGAAATAAAGTGGAATTTCTGCCTTTTTGCCCTGAAATATTTGAAATTTCTGCAATTTTACCCCAAAATAAGTGGAATTTCTGTTTTTGGCCCCAAAATTAGGGGAATTTCTGCTTTTTGCCCCAAAATAAGGCAAATTTCTGACTTTTTGCCCTGAAATAATTAAAATTTCTGCAATTTTGCCCCAAAATAATAGGAATTTCTGCCTTTTTGCCGAAAATAAGAGGAATTTCAGCATTTTACCTCTAAATAAGGGGAATTTCTGCCTTTTTGCCACAAAATATAGGGAATTTCTCCCCTATTACCCTTAAATAAGGAAAATTTCTGCTTTTCTGCCCCAATTAACAGGAATTTCTGCCTTTTTGCCACAAAGTAAAGAGAATTTCTGCCTTTTTGCCCCAAAATAACGGGAATGTCAGCCTTTTTACCACAAAATAAGAAGAATTTCTGCCTTTTTCCCGAAAATATGGGTAATTTTTGCCTTTTTGTTCCAAAATAAGGAAAATTTCTACAATTTTGTATCAAAATAAAAGAAATTTCTGCTTTTTGCCCCAAAATAAAAGGAATTTCTGACTTTTTGCCCTGAAATAAATGAAATTCCTGCAATTATGCCCGAAAATAAGGGAAATTTGTGCCTTTTTGCCCCCAAATGAGGGGAATTTCTGCCTTTTTGCCCCAAAATATGGGGAATTTCAGGATTTTACCTCATCATAAGGGGAATTTCAGCATTTTTGCACCAAAATATGGGGAATTTCTGACTCTTTGCCCCAAAATAATAAAAATTTCTGCAATTTTGTACCAAAATAAAAAAAAATTCTGCCTTTTTTCCCCGCAAAAAAAATTTCCGCCTTTTTTCCCTGAAATAAGTGAAATTTCTGCAATTTTGCCCCAAAATAAGGGGAATTTCTGACTGTTTGCTCCCGAAAAAGGAGATTTTCTGTCTTTTTGTCCCAAAATAGGGAGAATTTCTGCCTTTTTGCCCGAAAATTATGAGAATTTCTGCAATTTTGCTTCAAAATACGGGGAATTTCTGCCTTTTAGCCCCAAAATTAAAAGAATTTCTGCATTTTACCTCAAAATAAGAATAATTTCTGCCTTTTACCTCAAAATAAGGGGAATTTTCTGCCTTTTTGTTTCATAATAAGAAAAATTTCTTCAATTTTGTACCATAATAAAAAAAATTTCTGCTCTTTTCCCCAAAATAAAAGGAATTTCTGACTTTTTGCCCTGAAAATAAATGAAATTTCTGCAATTTTGCCCGAAAATAAGGGAAATTTGTGCCTCTTTGCCCCAAAATAAGAAGAAGTTTTGCCTTTTGCCCCAAAATATGGGGAATTTCAGCATTTTACCTCAAAATAAGAATTTCAGCCTTTTTGCCCCAAAATAAGGAAAATTTCTGCAATTTTACCCCCAAAAAAGGAGAATTTCTTCATTTTTGCCCCAAAATAAAGGATATTTCAGCCTTTTTACCTGAAAATAAGTAAAATTTCTGCTATTTTACCCCAAATAAGGGAAATTTCTGCAATTTTGCCCCAAAATAAGGTAAATTCCTGCAATTTTGCCCCAAAATAAGTGGAATTTCTGAGTTTTGCCCCAAAATAAGAAGAATTTCTGTCTTTTTGCCCCAACATATAGGGAATTTCTGCCTTTTTGCCCAACAATTAGGAGAATTTCTTCATTTTTGCTCCAAAATAAGGGGAATTTCTGCCTTTTTGCCTTCAAAGAAGTGGAATTTCTGTATTTCCCCCCCCCAAAAAAGGGAATTTCTGTCTTTTTTGCCCCAAAATAAGGAAAATTTCTGACTTATTACCCTGAAATAAGTGAAATGTCTGCAATTTTGCCCCAAAATAAGAAAAATTTCTGCCTTTTTGCCCCCAAATAAGGAAAATTTCTGCCTTTTTTCCCTGAAATAAGTGAAATTTCTGCAATTTTGCCCCAAAATAAGTGAAATTTCTGCCTTTTTGCCCCCAAATAAGGGGAATTTCAGCCTTTTTACCTCAAACTAAGGGGAATTTCTGCTTTTTTGCCCCAAAATATGGGAAATTTCTGCCTTTTTGCCACAAAATAAGAAAAATTTCTGCAATTCTGTACCAAAATAAAAGAAATTTCTAAAATTTTGCCCCAAAATAAGGGAAATTTCTGATTTTTGCCCCGAAATAAGGAGAATTTCTGTATTTTTGCCCCAAAATAAAGGGAATTTCTGCCTTTTTGCCCCAAAATTAGGGGAGTTTCTGCAATTTTGCTTCAAAATACAGGGAATTTCTTCCTCTTTTCCCGAAAATAAGGGGAACTTCTGCCGATTATCCCCAAATAAAGGGATTTTTTGCATTTTTGTCTCAATATTAGGGGAATTTATGCAATTTTGCTCCAAAATACAGGGAATTTCTGACTTTTTGCCCGAAATTAAGGGGATTTTCTGCCTTTTTGCCCCCAAATAAGGGAAATTTCTGCAATTTTAACCCAAAATATGAAGAATTTCTGCCTTTTTCCCCCAAATAAGGGGAATTTCTGCCTTTTTGCCCTGAAATATGTGAAATGTCTGAAATTTTACCCCAAAAGAAGGTGAATTTCTGTCTTTGAGCCCCAAAATAATGGAAATTTCTGCATTTTGCCCTAAAATAAAAAAAAATTTTTTGTTTTTTTCTCTGAAATAAATGAAATTTCTGCAATTTTGCCTTACAATAAAAGAAATTTCTGCAATTTTTCCCCATACTAAAGGAAATTTCTGCAATTTTTTCTAAAATAAGGGGAATTTCTGATTTTTGCCACAAAATAAGGGGAATTTCTGCCTTTTTGCCTTAAAATAAAGAAAATTACTGCATGTTTTACTTCAAAATTAGGTGAATTTCTGCAATTTTGCTCCAAAATACGGGAATTTTCTCATTTTTCGCCGAAAATGAAGTGAATTTCTGCCATTTTGCCACGAAATAAGTGAAATTTCTGCAGTTTTACCCCAAAATAAGAAGAAGTTCTGCGTTTTTGCCCCAAAATTAGAGGAATTTCTGCAATTTTGCTCCAAAATACAGGGAATTTCTGCCTTTTTGCCCGAAAATAAAAAGAATGTATACCTTTTTGCCATAAAAAAGGGAAATTTCTTCATTTTTACTCCAAAATAAGGGGATTTTCCGCCTTTCTGACTCAAAATAAGTGCAATTTCTGACTTTTCCCCAAAAATAAATGGAATTTCTGTGTTTTTGCCCTAAAATAAGGGGAATTTCTGACTTTTTGCCCTGAAATAAGTTAAATTTCTAAAATTTTTCCCCAAAATAAGGGAAATGTCTGCTTTTTGCCCCAAAATAAGGGGAATGTCAGCCTTTTTACCTCAAAATAAGGGGAATTTCTGCATATTTGCCCCAAATAATGGAAAATTACTGCCTTTTTGCCTTAAAATAAGAAAAATTTCTGCAATTTTTTACCAAAATAAAAAAAAATTCTGCCTTTTTGCCCCAAAATAAGAAAATTTCTGCTTTTTTTTCTGAAATAAGTAAAATTTCTGCAATTTTGCCTCAAAATAAGTGAAATTTCTGCAATTTTGCCCCAAAAGAAGGGAAATTTCTGGAATTTTGCCCCAAAATAAGTGGAATTTCTGAGTTTTGCCCCAAAATAAGATGAATTTCTGTCTTTTTGCTCCAACATATAGGGAATTTATGCCTTTTTGCCCCAAAATTAGGGGAATTTCTGCAATTTTGCTCCAAAATACGGGGAATTTCTGCCTTTT